>NW_027439897.1:0-40123 GCF_031893055.1 Leptodactylus fuscus
TAGTCTAGTGTATATACAGTATATATGTACCGGCTGTCACCCATATTCTAGTGTATATATACAGTATATATGTACCGGCTGTCACCCATGGTCTAGTGTATATACAGTATATATGTACCGGCTGTCACCCATAGTCTAGTGTATATATACAGTATATATGTACCGGCTGTCACCCATAGTCTAGTTTATATACAGTATATATGTACCGGCTGTCACCCATGGTCTAGTGTATATATACAGTATATATGTTCCAGCTGTCACCCATAGTTTAGTTTATATACAGTATATATGTACCGGCTGTCACCCATAGTCTAGTTTATATACAGTATATATGTACCGGCTGTCACCCATGGTCTAGTATATATACAGTATATATTTACCGGCTGTCACCCATGGTCTAGTGTATATATACAGTATATACGTACCGGCTGTCACCCATGGTCTAGTGTATATATACAGTATATATGTACCGGCTGTCACCAATGGTCTAGTGTATATATACAGTATATATGTACCGGCTGTCACCCATAGTCTAGTGTATATATACAGTATATATGTACCGGCTGTCACCCATAGTCTAGTGTATATATACAGTATATATGTACCGGCTGTCACCCATGGTCTAGTTTATATACAGTATATATGTACCGGCTGTCACCCATGGTCTAGTGTATATATACAGTATATATGTACCGGCTGTCACCCATGGTCTAGTGTATATACAGTATATATGTACCGGCTGTCACCCATGGTCTAGTGTATATATACAGTATATATGTACCGGCTGTCACCCATGGTCTAGTGTATATATACAGTATATATGTACCGGCTGTCACCCATGGTCTAGTGTATATATACAGTATATAAGTACCGGCTGTCACCCATGGTCTAGTGTATATACAGTATATATGTACCTGCTGTCACCCATGGTCTAGAATATATATATACAGTATATATGTACCGGCTGTCACCTATAGTCTAGTGTATATACAGTAAATATGTACCGGCTGTCACCCATAGTCTAGTGTATATATACAGTATATATGTACCGGCTGTCACCCATATTCTAGTGTATATATACAGTATATATGTACCGGCTGTCACCCATAGTCTAGTGTATATATACAGTATATATGTACCGGCTGTCACCCATATTCTAGTGTATATATACAGTATATATGTACCGGCTGTCACCTATAGTCTAGTGTATATATACAGTATATATGTACCTGCTGTCACCCATGGTCTAGTGTATATATACAGTATATATGTACCGGCTGTCACCTATAGTCTAGTGTATATATGCAGTATATATGTACCGGCTGTCACCTATAGTCTAGTGTATATATACAGTATATATGTACCGGCTGTCACCTATGGTCTAGTGTATATATACAGTATATATGTACCGGCTGTCACCCATATTCTAGTGTATATATACAGTATATATGTACCGGCTGTCACCTATGGTCTAGTGTATATACAGTATATATGTACCGGCTGTCACCTATGGTCTAGTGTATATATACATTATATATGTACCGGCTGTCACCTATAGTCTAGTGTATATATACAGTATATATGTACCGGCTGTCACCCATGGTCTAGTGTATATATACAGTATATATGTCCCGGCTGTCACCTATAGTCTAGTGTATATATACAGTATATATGTACCGGCTGTCACCCATGGTCTAGTGTATATATACAATATATATGTACCGGCTGTCACCCATGGTCTAGTGTATATACAGTATATATGTATCGGCTGTCACCCATGGTCTAGTGTATATACAGTATATATGTACCTGCTGTCACCCATAGTCTAGTGTATATATACAGTATATATGTACCGGCTGTCACCCATGGTCTAGTGTATATATACAATATATATGTACCGGCTGTCACCCATGGTCTAGTGTATATACAGTATATATGTATCGGCTGTCACCCATGGTCTAGTTTATATACAGTATATATGTATCGGCTGTCACCTATAGTCTAGTGTATATATACAGTATATATGTACCGGCTGTCACCTATGGTCTAGTGTATATACAGTATATATGTACCGGCTGTCACCCATGGTCTAGTGTATATATACAGTATATATGTACCGGCTGTCACCCATGGTCTAGTGTATATACAGTATATATGTACCGGCTGTCACCCATGGTCTAGTGTATATACAGTATATATGTACCGGCTGTCACCCATAGTCTAGTGTATATATACAGTATATATGTACCGGCTGTCACCCATAGTCTAGTGCATATATACAGTATATATGTACCGGCTGTCACCCATGGTCTAGTTTATATACAGTATATATGTACCGGCTGTCACCCATAGTCTAGTGCATATATACAGTATATATGTACCGGCTGTCACCCATGGTCTAGTTTATATACAGTATATATGTACCGGCTGTCACCCATGGTCTAGTGTATATACAGTATATATGTACCGGCTGTCACCCATAGTCTAGTGTATATATACAGTATATATGTACCGGCTGTCACCCATAGTCTAGTGCATATATACCGTATATATGTACCGGCTGTCACCCATGGTCTAGTTTATATACAGTATATATGTACCGGCTGTCACCCATAGTCTAGTGCATATATACAGTATATATGTATCGGCTGTCACCTATAGTCTAGTGTATATATACAGTATATATGTACCGGCTGTCACCTATGGTCTAGTGTATATACAGTATATATGTACCGGCTGTCACCCATGGTCTAGTGTATATATACAGTATATATGTACCGGCTGTCACCCATGGTCTAGTGTATATACAGTATATATGTACCGGCTGTCACCCATGGTCTAGTGTATATACAGTATATATGTACCGGCTGTCACCCATAGTCTAGTGTATATATACAGTATATATGTACCGGCTGTCACCCATAGTGTAGTGCATATATACAGTATATATGTACCGGCTGTCACCCATAGTCTAGTGCATATATACAGTATATATGTACCTGCTGTCACCCATGGTCTAGTGTATATACAGTATATATGTACCGGCTGTCACCCATGGTCTAGTGTATATATACAGTATATATGTACCGGCTGTCACCCATGGTCTAGTGTATATATACAGTTTATATGTACCGGCTGTCACCCATGGTCTAGTGTATATACAGTATATATGTACCGGCTGTCACCCATAGTCTAGTGTATATATACAGTATATATGTACCGGCTGTCACCCATAGTCTAGTTTATATACAGTATATATGTTCCGGCTGTCACCCATAGTCTAGTGTATATATACAGTATATATGTACCGGCTGTCACCCATAGTCTAGTTTATATACAGTATATATGTACCGGCTGTCACCCATGGTCTAGTGTATATATACAGTATATATGTACCGGCTGTCACCCATAGTCTAGTTTATATACAGTATATATGTACCGGCTGTCACCCATGGTCTAGTGTATATATACAGTATATATGTACCGGCTGTCACCCATGGTCTAGTGTGTATATACAGTATATATGTACCGGCTGTCACCCATGGTCCAGTGTATATATACAGTATATATGTTCCGGCTGTCACCCATATTCTAGTGTATATATACAGTATATATGTACCGGCTGTCACCCATGGTCTAGTATATATATACAGTATATATGTACCGGCTGTCACCCATGGTCTAGTGTATATATACAGTATATATGTACCGGCTGTCACCCATGGTCTAGTGTATATACAGTAAATATGTACCGGCTGTCACCCATAGTCTAGTGTATAGATACAGTATATATGTACCGGCTGTCACCCATGGTCTAGTGTATATATACAGTATATATGTACCGGCTGTCACCCATGGTCTAGTGTATATATACAGTATATATGTACCGGCTGTCACCCATGGTCTAGTTTATATACAGTATATATGTACCGGCTGTCACCCATAGTCTAGTGTATATATACAGTATATATGTACCGGCTGTCACCCATAGTCTAGTGTATATATACAGTATATATGTACCGGCTGTCACCCATGGTCTAGTTTATATACAGTATATATGTACCGGCTGTCACCCATGGTCTAGTGTATATACAGTATATATGTACCTGCTGTCACCCATGGTCTAGTGTATATACAGTATATATGTACCGGCTGTCACCCATAGTCTAGTGTATATATACAGTATATATGTACCGGCTGTCACCCATGGTCTAGTGTATATATACAGTATATATGTACCGGCTGTCACCCATGGTCTAGTGTATATATACAGTATATATGTACCGGCTGTCACCCATGGTCTAGTGTATATATACAGTATATATGTACCGGCTGTCACCCATGGTCTAGTGTATATACAGTATATATGTACCTGCTGTCACCCATGGTCTAGTGTATATATGCAGTATATATGTACCGGCTGTCACCTATAGTCTAGTGTATATATACAGTATATATGTACCGGCTATCACCCATAGTCCAGTGTATATATACAGTATATATGTACCGGCTGTCACCCATGGTCTAGTGTATATATACAGTATATATGTACCGGCTGTCACCCATGGTCTAGTGTATATATACAGTATATATGTACCGGCTGTCACCCATATTCTAGTGTATATATACAGTATATATGTACCGGCTGTCACCCATGGTCTAGTGTATATATACAGTATATATGTACCGGCTGTCACCCATGGTCTAGTGTATATATGCAGTATATATGTACCGGCTGTCACCCATATTCTAGTGTATAAACAGTATATATGTACCGGCTGTCACCCATGGTCTAGTGTATATATACAGTATATATGTACCGGCTGTCACCCATGGTCTAGTGTATATATGCAGTATATATGTACCGGCTGTCACCCATGGTCTAGTGTATATACAGTATATATGTACCGGCTGTCACCCATGGTCTAGTGTATATACAGTATATATGTACCGGCTGTCACCCATGGTCTAGTGTATATACAGTATATATGTACCGGCTGTCACCCATAATCTAGTGTATATATACAGTATATATGTACCGGCTGTCACCCATGGTCTAGTGTATATATACAGTATATATGTACCGGCTGTCACCTATAGTCTAGTGCATATACAGTATATATGTACCGGCTGTCACCCATGGTCTAGTGTATATATACAGTATATATGTACCGGCTGTCACCCATGGTCTAGTGTATATACAGTATATATGTACCAGCTGTCACCCATGGTCTAGTGTATATATACAGTATATATGTACCGGCTGTCACCTATAGTCTAGTGTATATACAGTATATATGTACCGGCTGTCACCCATGGTCTAGTGTATATATACAGTATATATGTACCGGCTGTCACCTATAGTCTAGTGTATATATACAGTATATATGTACCGGCTGTCACCTATAGTCTAGTGTATATATACAGTATATATGTACCGGCTGTCACCCATATTCTAGTATATATATACAGTATATGTGTACCGGCTGTCACCCATAATCTAGTGTATATATACAGTATATATGTACCGGCTGTCACCCATGGTCTAGTGTATATATACAGTATATATGTACCGGCTGTCACCCATGGTCTAGTGTATATATGCAGTATATATGTACCGGCTGTCACCCATATTCTAGTGTATAAACAGTACATATGTACCGGCTGTCACCCATGGTCTAGTGTATATATACAGTATATATGTACCAGCTGTCACCTATAGTCTAGTGTATATACAGTATATATGTACCGGCTGTCACCCATATTCTAGTATATATATACAGTATATATGTACCGGCTGTCACCCATGGTCTAGTGTATATATACAGTATATATGTACCGGCTGTCACCCATATTCTAGTATATATATACAGTATATATGTACCGGCTGTCACCCATGGTCTAGTGTATATACAGTATATATGTACCGGCTGTCACCCATAATCTAGTGTATATATACAGTATATATGTACCGGCTGTCACCCATGGTCTAGTGTATATACAGTATATATGTACCGG
The DNA here is from genome assembly GCF_031893055.1 of Leptodactylus fuscus. Classification (NCBI taxonomy): domain Eukaryota; kingdom Metazoa; phylum Chordata; class Amphibia; order Anura; family Leptodactylidae; genus Leptodactylus; species Leptodactylus fuscus. Next base: position 6,019 of record NW_027439897.1, read on the forward strand.
CTGTCACCTATAGTCTAGTGCATATACAGTATATATGTACCGGCTGTCACCCATGGTCTAGTGTATATATACAGTATATATGTACCGGCTGTCACCCATAATCTAGTGTATATATACAGTATATATGTACCGGCTGTCACCCATGGTCTAGTGTATATATACAGTATATATGTACCGGCTGTCACCCATGGTCTAGTGTATATATTCAGTATATATGTACCGGCTGTCACCCATGGTCTAGTGTATATATACAGTATATATGTACCGGCTGTCACCCATGGTCTAGTGTATATATACAGTATATATGTACCGGCTGTCACCCATATTCTAGTGTATATATACAGTATATATGTACCGGCTGTCACCCATGGTCTAGTGTATATATACAGTATATATGTACCGGCTGTCACCCATGGTCTAGTGTATATATACAGTATATATGTGCCGGCTGTCACCCATGGTCTAGTGTATATATACAGTATATATGTACCGGCTGTCACCCATGGTCTAGTGTATATATACAGTATATATGTACCGGCTGTCACCCATGGTCTAGTGTATATATACAGTATATATGTACCGGCTGTCACCTATAGTCTAGTGCATATACAGTATATATGTACCGGCTGTCACCCATGGTCTAGTGTATATATACAGTATATATGTACCGGCTGTCACCCATGGTCTAGTGTATATACAGTATATATGTACCGGCTGTCACCCATGGTCTAGTGTATATATACAGTATATATGTACCAACTGTCACCTATAGTCTAGTGTATATACAGTATATATGTACCGGCTGTCACCCATGGTCTAGTGTATATATACAGTATATATGTACCGGCTGTCACCTATAGTCTAGTGCATATACAGTATATATGTACCGGCTGTCACCCATGGTCTAGTGTATATACAGTATATATGTACCGGCTGTCACCTATAGTCTAGTGCATATACAGTATATATGTACCGGCTGTCACCCATGGTCTAGTGTATATATACAGTATATATGTACCGGCTGTCACCCATGGTCTAGTGTATATACAGTATATATGTACCGGCTGTCACCCATGGTCTAGTGTATATATACAGTATATATGTACCGGCTGTCACCCATGGTCTAGTGTATATATGCAGTATATATGTACCGGCTGTCACCCATGGTCTAGTGTATATACAGTATATATGTACCGGCTGTCACCCATAATCTAGTGTATATATACAGTATATATGTACCGGCTGTCACCCATGGTCTAGTGTATATATACAGTATATATGTACCGGCTGTCACCCATGGTCTAGTGTATATATACAGTATATATGTACCGGCTGTCACCCATGGTCTAGTGTATATACAGTATATATGTACCGGCTGTCACCCATAATCTAGTGTATATATACAGTATATATGTACCGGCTGTCACCCATGGTCTAGTGTATATATACAGTATATATGTACCGGCTGTCACCCATGGTCTAGTGTATATATACAGTATATATGTACCGGCTGTCACCCATGGTCTAGTGTATATACAGTATATATGTACCCGGCTGTCACCCATGGTCTAGTGTATATATACAGTATATATGTACCAGCTGTCACCCATGGTCTAGTGTATATATACAGTATATATGTACCGGCTGTCACCCATATTCTAGTGTATATATACAGTATATATGTACCGGCTGTCACCCATGGTCTAGTGTATATATACAGTATATATGTACCGGCTGTCACCCATGGTCTAGTGTATATATACAGTATATATGTACCGGCTGTCACCCATATTCTAGTGTATATATACAGTATATATGTACCGGCTGTCACCCATATTCTAGTGTATATATACAGTATATATGTACCGGCTGTCACCCATGGTCTAGTGTATATATACAGTATATATGTACCGGCTGTCACCTATAGTCTAGTGTATATATACAGTATATATGTACCGGCTGTCACCCATAATCTAGTGTATATATAGAGTATATATGTACCGGCTGTCACCTATGGTCTAGTGTATATATACAGTATATATGTACCGGCTGTCACCCATGGTCTAGTGTATATATACAGTATATATGTACCGGCTGTCACCCATATTCTAGTGTATATATACAGTATATATGTACCGGCTGTCACCCATATTCTAGTGTATATATACAGTATATATGTACCGGCTGTCACCCATATTCTAGTGTATATATACAGTATATATGTACCGGCTGTCACCCATGGTCTAGTGTATATATACAGTATATATGTACCGGCTGTCACCCATGGTCTAGTGTATATATAGCAGTATATATGTACCGGCTGTCACCCATATTCTAGTGTATATATACAGTATATATGTACCGGCTGTCACCCATGGTCTAGTGTATATATACAGTATATATGTACCGGCTGTCACCCATGGTCTAGTGTATATATACAGTATATATGTACCAGCTGTCACCTATAGTCTAGTGTATAAACAGTATATATGTACCGGCTGTCACCCATATTCTAGTATATATATACAGTATATATGTACCGGCTGTCACCCATATTCTAGTATATATATACAGTATATATGTACCGGCTGTCACCCATGGTCTAGTGTATATACAGTATATATGTACCGGCTGTCACCTATGGTCTAGTGTATATACAGTATATATGTACCGGCTGTCACCCATAGTCTAGTGTATATATACAGTATATATGTACCGGCTGTCACCCATGGTCTAGTGTATATATACAGTATATATGTACCGGCTGTCACCTATGGTCTAGTGTATATACAGTATATATGTACCGGCTGTCACCCATAGTCTAGTGTATATATACAGTATATATGTACCGGCTGTCACCCATGGTCTAGTATATATATACAGTATATATGTACCGGCTGTCACCCATGGTCTAGTGTATATACAGTATATATGTACCGGCTGTCACCCATGGTCTAGTGTATATATACAGTATATATGTACCGGCTGTCACCTATAGTCTAGTGTATATACAGTATATATGTACCGGCTGTCACCCATATTCTAGTGTATATATACAGTATATATGTACCGGCTGTCACCCATGGTCTAGTGTATATACAGTATATATGTACCGGCTGTCACCCATGGTCTAGTGTATATATACAGTATATATGTACCGGCTGTCACCTATAGTCTAGTGTATATATACAGTATATATGTACCGGCTGTCACCCATGGTCTAGTGTATATATACAGTATATATGTACCGGCTGTCACCTATAGTCTAGTGTATATATACAGTATATATGTACCGGCTGTTACCCATAATCTAGTGTATATACAGTATATATGTACCGGCTGTCACCTATAGTCTAGTGTATATACAGTATATATGTACCGGCTGTCACCTATAGTCTAGTGTATATATACAGTATATATGTACCGGCTGTCACCCATAATCTAGTGTATATACAGTATATATGTACCGGCTGTCACCTATAGTCTAGTGTATATATACAGTATATATGTACCGGCTGTCACCTATAGTCTACTGTATATATACAGTATATATGTACCGGCTGTCACCTATAATCTAGTGTATATATACAGTATATATGTACCGGCTGTCACCTATAGTCTAGTGTATATATACAGTATATATGTATTGGCTGTCACCCATGGTCTAGTGTATATATACAGTATATATGTACCGGCTGTCACCTATAGTCTAGTGTATATATACAGTATATATGTACCGGCTATCACCCATATTCTAGTGTATATATACAGTATATATGTACCGGCTGTCACCCATGGTCTAGTGTATATATACAGTATATATGTACCGGCTGTCACCCATGGTCTAGTGTATATATACAGTATATATGTACCGGCTGTCACCCATATTCTAGTGTATATATACAGTATATATGTACCGGCTGTCACCCATATTCTAGTGTATATATACAGTATATATGTACCGGCTGTCACCCATGGTCTAGTGTATATATACAGTATATATGTACCGGCTGTCACCTATAGTCTAGTGTATATATACAGTATATATGTACCGGCTGTCACCCATAATCTAGTGTATATATAGAGTATATATGTACCGGCTGTCACCCATGGTCTAGTGTATATATACAGTATATATGTACCGGCTGTCACCCATGGTCTAGTGTATATATACAGTATATATGTACCGGCTGTCACCCATATTCTAGTGTATATATACAGTATATATGTACCGGCTGTCACCCATATTCTAGTGTATATATACAGTATATATGTACCGGCTGTCACCCATGGTCTAGTGTATATATACAATATATATGTACCGGCTGTCACCCATGGTCTAGTGTATATATGCAGTATATATGTACCGGCTGTCACCCATATTCTAGTGTATATATACAGTATATATGTACCGGCTGTCACCCATGGTCTAGTGTATATATACAGTATATATGTACCGGCTGTCACCCATGGTCTAGTGTATATATACAGTATATATGTACCGGCTGTCACCCATGGTCTAGTGTATATATGCAGTATATATGTACCGGCTGTCACCCATGGTCTAGTGTATATACAGTATATATGTACCGGCTGTCACCCATAATCTAGTGTATATATACAGTATATATGTACCGGCTGTCACCCATGGTCTAGTGTATATATACAGTATATATGTACCGGCTGTCACCCATATTCTAGTGTATATATACAGTATATATGTACCGGCTGTCACCTATAGTCTAGTGTATATATACAGTATATATGTACCGGCTGTCACCCATAATCTAGTGTATATATAGAGTATATATGTACCGGCTGTCACCCATGGTCTAGTGTATATATACAGTATATATGTACCGGCTGTCACCCATGGTCTAGTGTATATATACAGTATATATGTACCGGCTGTCACCCATATTCTAGTGTATATATACAGTATATATGTACCGGCTGTCACCCATATTCTAGTGTATATATACAGTATATATGTACCGGCTGTCACCCATATTCTAGTGTATATATACAGTATATATGTACCGGCTGTCACCCATGGTCTAGTGTATATATACAGTATATATGTACCGGCTGTCACCCATGGTCTAGTGTATATATGCAGTATATATGTACCGGCTGTCACCCATATTCTAGTGTATATATACAGTATATATGTACCGGCTGTCACCCATGGTCTAGTGTATATATACAGTATATATGTACCGGCTGTCACCCATGGTCTAGTGTATATATACAGTATATATGTACCAGCTGTCACCTATAGTCTAGTGTATATACAGTATATATGTACCGGCTGTCACCCATATTCTAGTATATATATACAGTATATATGTACCGGCTGTCACCCATATTCTAGTATATATATACAGTATATATGTACCGGCTGTCACCCATGGTCTAGTGTATATACAGTATATATGTACCGGCTGTCACCTATGGTCTAGTGTATATACAGTATATATGTACTAGCTGTCACCCATAGTCTAGTGTATATATACAGTATTTATGTACCGGCTGTCACCCATGGTCTAGTGTATATATACAGTATATATGTACCGGCTGTCACCTATGGTCTAGTGTATATACAGTATATATGTACCGGCTGTCACCCATAGTCTAGTGTATATATACAGTATATATGAACCGGCTGTCACCCATGGTCTAGTGTATATATACAGTATATATGTACCGGCTGTCACCCATGGTCTAGTGTATATACAGTATATATGTACCGGCTGTCACCCATGGTCTAGTGTATATATACAGTATATATGTACCGGCTGTCACCTATAGTCTAGTGTATATACAGTATATATGTACCGGCTGTCACCCATATTCTAGTGTATATATACAGTATATATGTACCGGCTGTCACCCATGGTCTAGTGTATATACAGTATATATGTACCGGCTGTCACCCATGGTCTAGTGTATATATACAGTATATATGTACCGGCTGTCACCTATAGTCTAGTGTATATATACAGTATATATGTACCGGCTGTCACCCATGGTCTAGTGTATATATACAGTATATATGTACCGGCTGTCACCTATAGTCTAGTGTATATATACAGTATATATGTACCGGCTGTTACCCATAATCTAGTGTATATACAGTATATATGTACCGGCTGTCACCTATAGTCTAGTGTATATACAGTATATATGTACCGGCTGTCACCTATAGTCTAGTGTATATATATACAGTATATATGTACCGGCTGTCACCCATAATCTAGTGTATATACAGTATATATGTACCGGCTGTCACCTATAGTCTAGTGTATATATACAGTATATGTGTACCGGCTGTCACCTATAGTCTACTGTATATATACAGTATATATGTACCGGCTGTCACCCATAATCTAGTGTATATATACAGTATATATGTACCGGCTGTCACCTATAGTCTAGTGTATATATACAGTATATATGTACCGGCTGTCACCCATGGTCTAGTGTATATATACAGTATATATGTACCGGCTGTCACCTATAGTCTAGTGTATATATACAGTATATATGTACCGGCTATCACCCATATTCTAGTGTATATATACAGTATATATGTACCGGCTGTCACCCATGGTCTAGTGTATATATACAGTATATATGTACCGGCTGTCACCCATGGTCTAGTGTATATATACAGTATATATGTACCGGCTGTCACCCATATTCTAGTGTATATATACAGTATATATGTACCGGCTGTCACCCATATTCTAGTGTATATATACAGTATATATGTACCGGCTGTCACCCATGGTCTAGTGTATATATACAGTATATATGTAACGGCTGTCACCTATAGTCTAGTGTATATATACAGTATATATGTACCGGCTGTCACCCATAATCTAGTGTATATATACAGTATATATGTACCGGCTGTCACCTATAGTCTAGTGTATATATACAGTATATATGTACCGGCTGTCACCCATGGTCTAGTGTATATATACAGTATATATGTACCGGCTGTCACCCATGGTCTAGTGTATATATACAGTATATATGTACCGGCTGTCACCCATATTCTAGTGTATATATACAGTATATATGTACCGGCTGTCACCCATATTCTAGTGTATATATACAGTATATATGTACCGGCTGTCACCCATGGTCTAGTGTATATATATAATATATATGTACCGGCTGTCACCCATGGTCTAGTGTATATATGCAGTATATATGTACCGGCTGTCACCCATATTCTAGTGTATATATACAGTATATATGTACCGGCTGTCACCCATGGTCTAGTGTATATATACAGTATATATGTACCGGCTGTCACCCATGGTCTAGTGTATATATACAGTATATATGTACCGGCTGTCACCTATAGTCTAGTGTATATACAGTATATATGTACCGGCTGTCACCCATATTCTAGTATATATATACAGTATATATGTACCGGCTGTCACCCATATTCTAGTATATATATACAGTATATATGTACCGGCTGTCACCCATGGTCTAGTGTATATACAGTATATATGTACCGGCTGTCACCTATGGTCTAGTTTATATACAGTATATATGTACCGGCTGTCACCCATAGTCTAGTGTATATATACAGTATATATGTACCGGCTGTCACCCATGGTCTAGTATATATATACAGTATATATGTACCGGCTGTCACCCATGGTCTAGTGTATATATACAGTATATATGTACCGGCTGTCACCCATGGTCTAGTGTATATACAGTAAATATGTACCGGCTGTCACCCATAGTCTAGTGTATATATACAGTATATATGTACCGGCTGTCACCCATGGTCTAGTGTATATATACAGTATATATGTACCGGCTGTCACCCATGGTCTAGTGTATATATACAGTATATATGTACCGGCTGTCACCCATGGTCTAGTTTATATACAGTATATATGTACCGGCTGTCACCCATAGTCTAGTGTATATATACAGTATATATGTACCGGCTGTCACCCATAGTCTAGTGTATATATACAGTATATATGTACCGGCTGTCACCCATGGTCTAGTGTATATATACAGTATATATGTACCGGCTGTCACCCATGGTCTAGTGTATATATACAGTATATATGTACCTGCTGTCACCCATGGTCTAGTGTATATACAGTATATATGTACCGGCTGTCACCCATAGTCTAGTGTATATATACAGTATATATGTACCGGCTGTCACCCATGGTCTAGTGTATATATACAGTATATATGTACCGGCTGTCACCCATGGTCTAGTGTATACATACAGTATATATGTACCGGCTGTCACCCATGGTCTAGTGTATATATACAGTATATATGTACCGGCTGTCACCCATGGTCTAGTGTATATACAGTATATATGTACCTGCTGTCACCCGTGGTCTAGTGTATATATGCAGTATATATGTACCGGCTGTCACCTATAGTCTAGTGTATATATACAGTATATATGTACCGGCTATCACCCATAGTCCAGTGTATATATACAGTATATATGTACCGGCTGTCACCCATGGTCTAGTGTATATATACAGTATATATGTACCGGCTGTCACCCATATTCTAGTGTATATATACAGTATATATGTACCGGCTGTCACCCATGGTCTAGTGTATATATGCAGTATATATGTACCGGCTTTCACCCATATTCTAGTGTATAAACAGTATATATGTACCGGCTGTCACCCATGGTCTAGTGTATATATACAGTATATATGTACCGGCTGTCACCTATAGTCTAGTGTATATATACAGTATATATGTACCGGCTGTCACCCATGGTCTAGTGTATATATACAGTATATATGTACCGGCTGTCACCCATGGTCTAGTGTATATATACAGTATATATGTACCGGCTGTCACCCATGGTCTAGTGTATATACAGTATATATGTACCGGCTGTCACCCATGGTCTAGTGTATATATACAGTATATATGTACCGGCTGTCACCCATATTCTAGTGTATATATACAGTATATATGTACCGGCTGTCACCCATATTCTAGTGTATATATACAGTATATATGTACCGGCTGTCACCCATGGTCTAGTGTATATATACAGTATATATGTACCGGCTGTCACCCATGGTCTAGTGTATATACAGTATATATGTACCGGCTGTCACCCATGGTCTAGTGTATATACAGTATATATGTACCAGCTGTCACCCATGGTCTAGTGTATATATACAGTATATATGTACCGGCTGTCACCCATATTCTAGTGTATATATACAGTATATATGTACCGGCTGTCACCCATATTCTAGTGTATATATACAGTATATATGTACCGGCTGTCACCCATGGTCTAGTGTATATATACAGTATATATGTACCGGCTGTCACCCATGGTCTAGTGTATATATACAGTATATATGTACCGGCTGTCACCCATATTCTAGTGTATATATACAGTATATATGTACCGGCTGTCACCCATATTCTAGTGTATATATACAGTATATATGTACCGGCTGTCACCCATGGTCTAGTGTATATATACAGTATATATGTACCGGCTGTCACCTATAGTCTAGTGTATATATACAGTATATATGTACCGGCTGTCACCCATAATCTAGTGTATATATAGAGTATATATGTACCGGCTGTCACCCATGGTCTAGTGTATATATACAGTATATATGTACCGGCTGTCACCCATATTCTAGTGTATATATACAGTATATATGTACCGGCTGTCACCCATATTCTAGTGTATATATACAGTATATATGTACCGGCTGTCACCCATGGTCTAGTGTATATATACAGTATATATGTACCGGCTGTCACCTATAGTCTAGTGTATATATACAGTATATATGTACCGGCTGTCACCCATGGTCTAGTGTATATATACAGTATATATGTACCGGCTGTCACCCATGGTCTAGTGTATATATACAGTATATATGTACCGGCTGTCACCCATATTCTAGTGTATATATACAGTATATATGTACCGGCTGTCACCCATATTCTAGTGTATATATACAGTATATATGTACCGGCTGTCACCCATATTCTAGTGTATATATACAGTATATATGTACCGGCTGTCACCCATGGTCTAGTGTATATATACAGTATATATGTACCGGCTGTCACCCATGGTCTAGTGTATATATGCAGTATATATGTACCGGCTGTCACCCATATTCTAGTGTATATATACAGTATATATGTACCGGCTGTCACCCATGGTCTAGTGTATATATACAGTATATATGTACCGGCTGTCACCCATGGTCTAGTGTATATATACAGTATATATGTACCAGCTGTCCCCTATAGTCTAGTGTATAAACAGTATATATGTACCGGCTGTCACCCATATTCTAGTATATATATACAGTATATATGTACCGGCTGTCACCCATATTCTAGTATATATATACAGTATATATGTACCGGCTGTCACCCATGGTCTAGTGTATATACAGTATATATGTACCGGCTGTCACCTATGGTCTAGTGTATATACAGTATATATGTACCGGCTGTCACCCATAGTCTAGTGTATATATACAGTATATATGTACCGGCTGTCACGCATGGTCTAGTGTATATATACAGTATATATGTACCGGCTGTCACCTATGGTCTAGTGTATATACAGTATATATGTACCGGCTGTCACCCATAGTCTAGTGTATATATACAGTATATATGTACCGGCTGTCACCCATGGTCTAGTGTATATATACAGTATATATGTACCGGCTGTCACCCATGGTCTAACCCATGGTCTAGTGTATATATACAGTATATATGTACCGGCTGTCACCCATGGTCTAGTGTATATACAGTATATATGTACCGGCTGTCACCCATGGTCTAGTGTATATATACAGTATATATGTACCGGCTGTCACCTATAGTCTAGTGTATATACAGTATATATGTACCGGCTGTCACCCATATTCTAGTGTATATATACAGTATATATGTACCGGCTGTCACCCATGGTCTAGTGTATATACAGTATATATGTACCGGCTGTCACCCATGGTCTAGTGTATATATACAGTATATATGTACCGGCTGTCACCTATAGTCTAGTGTATATATACAGTATATATGTACCGGCTGTCACCCATGGTCTAGTGTATATATACAGTATATATGTACCGGCTGTCACCTATAGTCTAGTGTATATATACAGTATATATGTACCGGCTGTTACCCATAATCTAGTGTATATACAGTATATATGTACCGGCTGTCACCTATAGTCTAGTGTATATACAGTATATATGTACCGGCTGTCACCTATAGTCTAGTGTATATATACAGTATATATGTACCGGCTGTCACCCATAATCTAGTGTATATACAGTATATATGTACCGGCTGTCACCTATAGTCTAGTGTATATATACAGTATATATGTACCGGCTGTCACCTATAGTCTAGTGTATATATACAGTATATATGTACCGGCTGTCACCCATAATCTAGTGTATATACAGTATATATGTACCGGCTGTCACCTATAGTCTAGTGTATATATACAGTATATATGTACCGGCTGTCACCTATAGTCTACTGTATATATACAGTATATATGTACCGGCTGTCACCTATAATCTAGTGTATATATACAGTATATATGTACCGGCTGTCACCTATAGTCTAGTGTATATATACAGTATATATGTACCGGCTGTCACCCATGGTCTAGTGTATATATACAGTATATATGTACCGGCTGTCACCTATAGTCTAGTGTATATATACAGTATATATGTACCGGCTATCACCCATATTCTAGTGTATATATACAGTATATATGTACCGGCTGTCACCCATGGTCTAGTGTATATATACAGTATATATGTACCGGCTGTCACCCATGGTCTAGTGTATATATACAGTATATATGTACCGGGCTGTCACCCATATTCTAGTGTATATATACAGTATATATGTACCGGCTGTCACCCATATTCTAGTGTATATATACAGTATATATGTACCGGCTGTCACCCATGGTCTAGTGTATATATACAGTATATATGTACCGGCTGTCACCTATAGTCTAGTGTATATATACAGTATATATGTACCGGCTGTCACCCATAATCTAGTGTATATATAGAGTATATATGTACCGGCTGTCACCCATGGTCTAGTGTATATATACAGTATATATGTACCGGCTGTCACCCATGGTCTAGTGTATATATACAGTATATATGTACCGGCTGTCACCCATGGTCTAGTGTATATATACAGTATATATGTACCGGCTGTCACCCATGGTCTAGTGTATATATGCAGTATATATGTACCGGCTATCACCCATATTCTAGTGTATATATACAGTATATATGTACCGGCTGTCACCCATGGTCTAGTGTATATATACAGTATATATGTACCGGCTGTCACCCATGGTCTAGTGTATATATACAGTATATATGTACCAGCTGTCACCTATAGTCTAGTGTATATACAGTATATATGTACCGGCTGTCACCCATGGTCTAGTGTATATATACAGTATATATGTACCGGCTGTCACCCATGGTCTAGTGTATATATGCAGTATATATGTACCGGCTGTCACCCATGGTCTAGTGTATATACAGTATATATGTACCGGCTGTCACCCATAATCTAGTGTATATATACAGTATATATGTACCGGCTGTCACCCATGGTCTAGTGTATATACAGTATATATGTACCGGCTGTCACCCATAATCTAGTGTATATATACAGTATATATGTACCAGCTGTCACCTATAGTCTAGTGTATATACAGTATATATGTACCGGCTGTCACCCATGGTCTAGTGTATATATGCAGTATATATGTACCGGCTGTCACCCATGGTCTAGTGTATATACAGTATATATGTACCGGCTGTCACCCATAATCTAGTGTATATATACAGTATATATGTACCGGCTGTCACCCATGGTCTAGTGTATATATACAGTATATATGTACCGGCTGTCACCCATATTCTAGTGTATATATACAGTATATATGTACCGGCTGTCACCTATAGTCTAGTGTATATATACAGTATATATGTACCGGCTGTCACCCATAATCTAGTGTATATATAGAGTATATATGTACCGGCTGTCACCCATGGTCTAGTGTATATATACAGTATATATGTATCGGCTGTCACCCATGGTCTAGTGTATATATACAGTATATATGTACCGGCTGTCACCCATATTCTAGTGTATATATACAGTATATATGTACCGGCTGTCACCCATATTCTAGTGTATATATACAGTATATATGTACCGGCTGTCACCCATATTCTAGTGTATATATACAGTATATATGTACCGGCTGTCACCCATGGTCTAGTGTATATATACAGTATATATGTACCGGCTGTCACCCATGGTCTAGTGTATATATGCAGTATATATGTACCGGCTGTCACCCATATTCTAGTGTATATATACAGTATATATGTACCGGCTGTCACCCATGGTCTAGTGTATATATACAGTATATATGTACCGGCTGTCACCCATGGTCTAGTGTATATATACAGTATATATGTACCAGCTGTCACCTATAGTCTAGTGTATATACAGTATATATGTACCGGCTGTCACCCATATTCTAGTATATATATACAGTATATATGTACCGGCTGTCACCCATATTCTAGTATATATATACAGTATATATGTACCGGCTGTTCACCCATGGTCTAGTGTATATACAGTATATATGTACCGGCTGTCACCTATGGTCTAGTGTATATACAGTATATATGTACCGGCTGTCACCCATAGTCTAGTGTATATATACAGTATTTATGTACCGGCTGTCACCCATGGTCTAGTGTATATATACAGTATATATGTACCGGCTGTCACCTATGGTCTAGTGTATATACAGAATATATATGTACCGGCTGTCACCCATAGTCTAGTGTATATATACAGTATATATGTACCGGCTGTCACCCATGGTCTAGTGTATATATACAGTATATATGTACCGGCTGTCACCCATGGTCTAGTGTATATACAGTATATATGTACCGGCTGTCACCCATGGTCTAGTGTATATATACAGTATATATGTACCGGCTGTCACCTATAGTCTAGTGTATATACAGTATATATGTACCGGCTGTCACCCATATTCTAGTGTATATATACAGTATATATTTACCGGCTGTCACCCATGGTCTAGTGTATATACAGTATATATGTACCGGCTGTCACCCATGGTCTAGTGTATATATACAGTATATATGTACCGGCTGTCACCTATAGTCTAGTGTATATATACAGTATATATGTACCGGCTGTCACCTATAGTCTAGTGTATATATACAGTATATATGTACCGGCTGTTACCCATAATCTAGTGTATATACAGTATATATGTACCGGCTGTTACCCATAATCTAGTGTATATACAGTATATATGTACCGGCTGTCACCTATAGTCTAGTGTATATACAGTATATATGTACCGGCTGTCACCTATAGTCTAGTGTATATATACAGTATATATGTACCGGCTGTCACCCATAATCTAGTGTATATACAGTATATATGTACCGGCTGTCACCTATAGTCTAGTGTATATATACAGTATATATGTACCGGCTGTCACCTATAGTCTACTGTATATATACAGTATATATGTACCGGCTGTCACCCATAATCTAGTGTATATATACAGTATATATGTACCGGCTGTCACCTATAGTCTAGTGTATATATACAGTATATATGTATTGGCTGTCACCCATGGTCTAGTGTATATATACAGTATATATGTACCGGCTGTCACCTATAGTCTAGTGTATATATACAGTATATATGTACCGGCTATCACCCATATTCTAGTGTATATATACAGTATATATGTACCGGCTGTCACCCATGGTCTAGTGTATATATACAGTATATATGTACCGGCTGTCACCTATAGTCTAGTGTATATATACAGTATATATGTATTGGCTGTCACCCATGGTCTAGTGTATATATACAGTATATATGTACCGGCTGTCACCTATAGTCTAGTGTATATATACAGTATATATGTACCGGCTATCACCCATATTCTAGTGTATATATACAGTATATATGTACCGGCTGTCACCCATGGTCTAGTGTATATATACAGTATATATGTACCGGCTGTCACCCATGGTCTAGTGTATATATACAGTATATATGTACCGGCTGTCACCCATATTCTAGTGTATATATACAGTCATATATGTACCGGCTGTCACCCATATTCTAGTGTATATATACAGTATATATGTACCGGCTGTCACCCATGGTCTAGTGTATATATACAGTATATATGTAACGGCTGTCACCTATAGTCTAGTGTATATATACAGTATATATGTACCGGCTGTCACCCATAATCTAGTGTATATATAGAGTATATATGTACCGGCTGTCACCCATGGTCTAGTGTATATATACAGTATATAATGTACCGGCTGTCACCCATGGTCTAGTGTATATATACAGTATATATGTACCGGCTGTCACCCATATTCTAGTGTATATATACAGTATATATGTACCGGCTGTCACCCATATTCTAGTGTATATATACAGTATATATGTACCGGCTGTCACCCATGGTTTAGTGTATATATACAATATATATGTACCGGCTGTCACCCATGGTCTAGTGTATATATGCAGTATATATGTACCGGCTGTCACCCATATTCTAGTGTATATATACAGTATATATGTACCGGCTGTCACCCATGGTCTAGTGTATATATACAGTATATATGTACCGGCTGTCACCCATGGTCTAGTGTATATATACAGTATATATGTACCGGCTGTCACCTATAGTCTAGTGTATATACAGTATATATGTACCACTGTCACCCATGGTCTAGTGTATATACAGTATATATGTACCGGCTGTCACCCATGGTCTAGTGTATATACAGTATATATGTACCTGCTGTCACCCATGGCCTAGTGTATATACAGTATATATGTACCGGCTGTCACCCTTGGTCTAGTGTATATATACAGTATATATGTACCGGCTGTCACCCATGGTCTAGTGTATATATACAGTATATATGTACCTGCTGTCACCCATGGTCTAGTGTATATATACAGTATATATGTACCGGCTGTCACCCATGGTCTAGTGTATATACAGTATATATGTACCGGCTGTCACCCATAGTCTAGTGTATATATACAGTATATATGTACCGGCTGTCACCCATAGTCTAGTTTATATACAGTATATATGTACCCGGCTGTCACCTATAGTCTAGTGTATATATACAGTATATATGTACCGGCTGTCACCCATGGTCTAGTGTATATATACAGTATATATGTTCCGGCTGTCACCCATAGTCTAGTGTATATATAAAGTATATATGTACCGGCTGTCACCCATGGTCTAGTGTATATATACAGTATATATGTACCGGCTGTCACCCATAGTCTAGTTTATATACAGTATATATGTACCGGGCTGTCACCCATGGTCTAGTGTATATATACAGTATATATGTACCGGCTGTCACCCATAGTCTAGTTTATATACAGTATATATGTACCGGCTGTCACCCATGGTCTAGTATATATATACAGTATATATGTACCGGCTTTCACCCAAGGTCTAGTGTATATACAGTATATATGTACCTGCTGTCACCCATGGTCTAGTGTATATATACAGTATATATGTACCGGCTGTCACCCATAGTCTAGTGTATATATACAGTATATATGTACCGGCTGTCACCCATGGTCTAGTGTATATACAGTATATATGTACCGGCTGTCACCCATAGTCTAGTGTATATACAGTATATATGTACCTGCTGTCACCTATGGTCTAGTGTATATATACAGTATATATGTACCGGCTGTCACCTATAGTCTAGTGTATATACAGTAAATATGTACCGGCTGTCACCCATAGTCTAGTGTATATATACAGTATATATGTACCGGCTGTCACCCCATATTCTAGTGTATATATACAGTATATATGTACCGGCTGTCACCCATAGTCTAGTGTATATATACAGTATATATGTACCGGTTGTCACCCATATTCTAGTGTATATATACAGTATATATGTACCCGGCTGTCACCTATAGTCTAGTGTATATATACAGTATATATGTACCTGCTGTCACCCATGGTCTAGTGTATATATACAGTATATATGTACCGGCTGTCACCTATAGTCTAGTGTATATATGCAGTATATATGTACTGGCTGTCACCTATAGTCTAGTGTATATATACAGTATATATGTACCGGCTGTCACCTATGGTCTAGTGTATATATACAGTATATATGTACCGGCTGTCACCCATATTCTAGTGTATATATACAGTATATATGTACCGGCTGTCACCTATGGTCTAGTGTATATATACAGTATATATGTACCGGCTGTCACCTATAGTCTAGTGTATATACAGTATATATGTACCGGCTGTCACCCATGGTCTAGTGTATATATACAGTATATATGTCCCCGGCTGTCACCTATAGTCTAGTGTATATATACAGTATATATGTTCCCTTCTGTCACCCATGGTCTAGTGTATATATACAATATATATGTACCGGCTGTCACCCATGGTCTAGTGTATATACAGTATATATGTTTCAACTGTCACCCATGGTCTAGTGTATATACAGTATATATGTATCGGCTGTCACCTATAGTCTAGTGTATATATACAGTATATATTGTACCGGCTGTCACCTATGGTCTAGTGTATATACAGTATATATGTACCGGCTGTCACCCATGGTCTAGTGTATATATACAGTATATATGTACCGGCTGTCACCCATGGTCTAGTGTATATATACAGTATATATGTACCGGCTGTCACCCATGGTCTAGTGTATATATACAGTATATATGTACCGGCTGTCACCCATATTCTAGTGTATATATACAGTATATATGTACCGGCTGTCACCCATGGTCTAGTGTATATATACAGTATATATGTACCGGCTGTCACCCATGGTCTAGTGTATATATACAGTATATATGTACCGGCTGTCACCCATAGTCTAGTGTATATATACAGTATATATGTACCGGCTGTCACCCATGGTCTAGTGTATATACAGTATATATGTTCCGGCTGTCACCCATGGTCTAGTGTATATACAGTATATATGTACCGGCTGTCACCCATGGTCTAGTGTATATATACAGTATATATGTACCGGCTGTCACCCATAATCTACTGTATATATACAGTATATATGTACCGGCTGTCACCCATGGTCTAGTGTATATACAGTATATATGTACCGGCTGTCACCCATGGTCTAGTGTATATATACAGTATATATGTACCGGCTGTCACCCACGGTCTAGTGTATATATACAGTATATATGTACCGGCTGTCACCCATGGTCTAGTGTATATATACAGTATATATGTACCGGCTGTCACCCATGGTCTAGTGTATATATACAGTATATATGTACCGGCTGTCACCCATGGTCTAGTGTATATATACAGTATATATGTACCGGCTGTCACCCATGGTCTAGTGTATATATACAGTATATATGTACCGGCTGTCACCCATAATCTACTGTATATATACAGTATATATGTACCGGCTGTCACCCATGGTCTAGTGTATATACAGTATATATGTACCGGCTGTCACCCATAGTCTAGTGTATATATACAGTATATATGTACCTGCTGTCACCCATGGTCTAGTGTATATATACAGTATATATGTACCGGCTGTCACCCATGGTCTAGTGTATATACAGTATATATGTACCGGCTGTCACCCATAGTCTAGTGTATATATACAGTATATATGTACCGGCTGTCACCCATGGTCTAGTGTATATATACAGTATATATGTTCCGGCTGTCACCCATAGTCTAGTGTATATATACAGTATATATGTACCGGCTGTCACCCATGGTCTAGTGTATATATACAGTATATATGTACCGGCTGTCACCCATGGTCTAGTGTATATACAGTATATATGTACCGGCTGTCACCCATGGTCTAGTGTATATATACAGTATATATGTACCGGCTGTCACCCATAGTCTAGTTTATATACAGTATATATGTACCGGCTGTCACCCATGGTCTAGTATATATATACAGTATATATGTACCGGCTGTCACCCATGGTCTAGTGTATATACAGTATATATGTACCTGCTGTCACCCATGGTCTAGTGTATATATACAGTATATATGTACCGGCTGTCACCCATAGTCTAGTGTATATATACAGTATATATGTACCGGCTGTCACCCATATTCTAGTGTATATATACAGTATATATGTACCGGCTGTCACCCATGGTCTAGTGTATATACAGTATATATGTACCTGCTGTCACCTATGGTCTAGTGTATATATACAGTATATATGTACCGGCTGTCACCTATAGTCTAGTGTATATATACAGTATATATGTACCCGGCTGTCACCTATGGTCTAGTGTATATATACAGTATATATGTACCGGCTGTCACCCATAATCTAGTGTATATATACAGTATATATGTACCCGGCTGTCACCCATGGTCTAGTGTATATATACAGTATATATGTACAGGCTGTCACCTATAGTCTAGTGCATATACAGTATATATGTACCGGCTCTCACCCATGGTCCAGTGTATATATACAGTATATATGTACCGGCTGTCACCCATATTCTAGTGTATATATACAGTATATATGTACCGGCTGTCACCTATGGTCTAGTGTATATACAGTATATATGTACCGGCTGTCACCTATGGTCTAGTGTATATATACAGTATATATGTACCGGCTTTCACCTATAGTCTAGTGTATATACAGTATATATGTACCGGCTGTCACCCATGGTCTAGTGTATATATACAGTATATATGTCCCGGCTGTCACCTATAGTCTAGTGTTTATATACAGTATATATATACCGGCTGTCACCCATGGTCTAGTGTATATATACAGTATATATGTACCGGCTGTCACCCATGGTCTAGTGTATATATACAGTATATATGTACCGGCTGTCACCTATAGTCTAGTGTATATACAGTATATATGTACCGGCTGTCACCCATGGTCTAGTGTATATATACAGTATATATGTCCCGGCTGTCACCTATAGTCTAGTGTATATATACAGTATATATGTACCGGCTGTCACCCATGGTCTAGTGTATATATACAGTATATATGTACCGGCTGTCACCCATGGTCTAGTGTATATATACAGTATATATGTACCGGCTGTCACCCATGGTCCTAGTGTATATATACAGTATATATGTACCGGCTGTCACCCATGGTCTAGTGTATATATACAATATATATGTACCGGCTGTCACCCATGGTCTAGTGTATATACAGTATATATGTTTCGGCTGTCACCCATGGTCTAGTGTATATACAGTATATATGTATCGGCTGTCACCTATAGTCTAGTGTATATATACAGTATATATGTACCCGGCTGTCACCTATGGTCTAGTGTATATACAGTATATATGTACCGGCTGTCACCCATGGTCTAGTGTATATATACAGTATATATGTACCGGGCTGTCACCCATGGTCTAGTGTATATACAGTATATATGTACCCGGCTGTCACCCATGGTCTAGTGTATATACAGTATATATGTACCGGCTGTCACCCATAGTCTAGTGTATATATACAGTATATATGTACCGGCTGTCACCCATAGTCTAGTGTATATATACAGTATATATGTACCGGCTGTCACCCATGGTCTAGTTTATATACAGTATATATGTACCTGCTGTCACCCATGGTCTAGTGTATATACAGTATATATGTACCGGCTGTCACCCATGGTCTAGTGTATATATACAGTATATATGTACCGGCTGTCACCCATGGTCTAGTGTATATATACAGTATATATGTACCGGCTGTCACCCATGGTCTAGTGTATATATACAGTATATATGTACCGGCTGTCAACCATGGTCTAGTGTATATACAGTATATATGTACCGGCTGTCACCCATAATCTACTGTATATATACAGTATATATGTACCGGCTGTCACCCATGGTCTAGTGTATATACAGTATATATGTACCGGCTGTCACCCATAGTCTAGTGTATATATACAGTATATATGTACCTGCTGTCACCCATGGTCTAGTGTATATATACAGTATATATGTACCGGCTGTCACCCATGGTCTAGTGTATATACAGTATATATGTACCGGCTGTCACCCATGGTCTAGTGTATATACAGTATATATGTACCGGCTGTCACCCATGGTCTAGTGTATATATACAGTATATATGTTCCGGCTGTCACCCATAGTCTAGTGTATATATACAGTATATATGTACCGGCTGTCACCCATGGTTCTAGTGTATATATACAGTATATATGTTCCGGCTGTCACCCATAGTCTAGTGTATATATACAGTATATATGTACCGGCTGTCACCCATGGTCTAGTGTATATATACAGTATATAATCACCCATAGTCTAGTTTATATACAGTATATATGTACCGGCTGTCACCCATGGTCTAGTGTATATATACAGTATATATGTACCGGCTGTCACCCATAGTCTAGTTTATATACAGTATATATGTACCGGCTGTCACCCATAGTCTAGTGTATATATACAGTATATATGTACCGGCTGTCACCCATGGTCTAGTGTATATATACAGTATATATGTACCGGCTGTCACCCATGGTCTAGTGTATATATACAGTATATATGTACCGGCTGTCACCCATGGTCTAGTGTATATACAGTATATATGTACCGGCTGTCACCCATAGTCTAGTGTATATATACAGTATATATGTACCGGCTGTCACCCATAGTCTAGTTTATATACAGTATATATGTACCGGCTGTCACCTATAGTCTAGTGTATATATACAGTATATATGTACCGGCTGTCACCCATGGTCTAGTGTATATATACAGTATATATGTTCCGGCTGTCACCCATAGTCTAGTGTATATATACAGTATATATGTACCGGCTGTCACCCATAGTCTAGTGTATATACAGTATATATGTACCGGCTGTCACCCATGGTCTAGTGTATATATACAGTATATATGTACCGGCTGTCACCCATGGTCTAGTGTATATACGGTATATATGTACCGGCTGTCACCCATAGTCTAGTGTATATACAGTATATATGTACCGGCTGTCTCCCATGGTCTAGTGTATATACAGTATATATGTACCGGCTGTCACCCATGGTCTAGTGTATATACAGTATATATGTACCGGCTTTCACCCATGGTCTAGTGTATATACAGTATATATGTACCGGCTGTCACCCATGGTCTAGTGTATATATACAGTATATATGTACCGGCTGTCACCCATGGTCTAGTGTATATACAGTATATATGTACCGGCTGTCACCCATAGTCTAGTGTATATATGTACCGGCTGTCACCCATGGTCTAGTGTATATACAGTATATATGTACCGGCTGTCACCCATGGTCTAGTGTATATACAGTATATATGTACCGGCTGTCACCCTTGGTCTAGTGTATATATACAGTATATATGTACCGGCTGTCACCCATGGTCTAGTGTATATATACAGTATATATGTACCTGCTGTCACCCATGGTCTAGTGTATATATACAGTATATATGTACCGGCTGTCACCCATGGTCTAGTGTATATACAGTATATATGTACCGGCTGTCACCCATAGTCTAGTGTATATATACAGTATATATGTACCGGCTGTCACCCATAGTCTAGTTTATATACAGTATATATGTACCGGCTGTCACCTATAGTCTAGTGTATATATACAGTATATATGTACCGGCTGTCACCCATGGTCTAGTGTATATATACAGTATATATGTTCCGGCTGTCACCCATAGTCTAGTGTATATATAAAGTATATATGTACCGGCTGTCACCCATGGTCTAGTGTATATATACAGTATATATGTACCGGCTGTCACCCATAGTCTAGTTTATATACAGTATATATGTACCGGCTGTCACCCATGGTCTAGTGTATATATACAGTATATATGTACCGGCTGTCACCCATAGTCTAGTTTATATACAGTATATATGTACCGGCTGTCACCCATGGTCTAGTATATATATACAGTATATATGTACCGGCTTTCACCCAAGGTCTAGTGTATATACAGTATATATGTACCTGCTGTCACCCATGGTCTAGTGTATATATACAGTATATATGTACCGGCTGTCACCCATAGTCTAGTGTATATATACAGTATATATGTACCGGCTGTCACCCATGGTCTAGTGTATATACAGTATATATGTACCTGCTGTCACCTATGGTCTAGTGTATATATACAGTATATATGTACCGGCTGTCACCTATAGTCTAGTGTATATACAGTAAATATGTACCGGCTGTCACCCATAGTCTAGTGTATATATACAGTATATATGTACCGGCTGTCACCCATATTCTAGTGTATATATACAGTATATATGTACCGGCTGTCACCCATAGTCTAGTGTATATATACAGTATATATGTACCGGTTGTCACCCATATTCTAGTGTATATATACAGTATATATGTACCGGCTGTCACCTATAGTCTAGTGTATATATACAGTATATATGTACCTGCTGTCACCCATGGTCTAGTGTATATATACAGTATATATGTACCGGCTGTCACCTATAGTCTAGTGTATATATGCAGTATATATGTACCGGCTGTCACCTATAGTCTAGTGTATATATACAGTATATATGTACCGGCTGTCACCTATGGTCTAGTGTATATATACAGTATATATGTACCGGCTGTCACCCATATTCTAGTGTATATATACAGTATATATGTACCGGCTGTCACCTATGGTCTAGTGTATATACAGTATATATGTACCGGCTGTCACCTATGGTCTAGTGTATATATACAGTATATATGTACCGGCTGTCACCTATAGTCTAGTGTATATACAGTATATATGTACCGGCTGTCACCCATGGTCTAGTGTATATATACAGTATATATGTCCCGGCTGTCACCTATAGTCTAGTGTATATATACAGTATATATGTTCCCTTCTGTCACCCATGGTCTAGTGTATATATACAATATATATGTACCGGCTGTCACCCATGGTCTAGTGTATATACAGTATATATGTTTCAACTGTCACCCATGGTCTAGTGTATATACAGTATATATGTATCGGCTGTCACCTATAGTCTAGTGTATATATACAGTATATATGTACCGGCTGTCACCTATGGTCTAGTGTATATACAGTATATATGTACCGGCTGTCACCCATGGTCTAGTGTATATATACAGTATATATGTACCGGCTGTCACCCATGGTCTAGTGTATATATACAGTATATATGTACCGGCTGTCACCCATGGTCTAGTGTATATATACAGTATATATGTACCGGCTGTCACCCATATTCTAGTGTATATATACAGTATATATGTACCGGCTGTCACCCATGGTCTAGTGTATATATACAGTATATATGTACCGGCTGTCACCCATGGTCTAGTGTATATATACAGTATATATGTACCGGCTGTCACCCATAGTCTAGTGTATATATACAGTATATATGTACCGGCTGTCACCCATGGTCTAGTGTATATACAGTATATATGTTCCGGCTGTCACCCATGGTCTAGTGTATATACAGTATATATGTACCGGCTGTCACCCATGGTCTAGTGTATATATACAGTATATATGTACCGGCTGTCACCCATAATCTACTGTATATATACAGTATATATGTACCGGCTGTCACCCATGGTCTAGTGTATATACAGTATATATGTACCGGCTGTCACCCATGGTCTAGTGTATATATACAGTATATATGTACCGGCTGTCACCCACGGTCTAGTGTATATATACAGTATATATGTACCGGCTGTCACCCATGGTCTAGTGTATATATACAGTATATATGTACCGGCTGTCACCCATGGTCTAGTGTATATATACAGTATATATGTACCGGCTGTCACCCATGGTCTAGTGTATATATACAGTATATATGTACCGGCTGTCACCCATGGTCTAGTGTATATATACAGTATATATGTACCGGCTGTCACCCATAATCTACTGTATATATACAGTATATATGTACCGGCTGTCACCCATGGTCTAGTGTATATACAGTATATATGTACCGGCTGTCACCCATAGTCTAGTGTATATATACAGTATATATGTACCTGCTGTCACCCATGGTCTAGTGTATATATACAGTATATATGTACCGGCTGTCACCCATGGTCTAGTGTATATACAGTATATATGTACCGGCTGTCACCCATAGTCTAGTGTATATATACAGTATATATGTACCGGCTGTCACCCATGGTCTAGTGTATATATACAGTATATATGTTCCGGCTGTCACCCATAGTCTAGTGTATATATACAGTATATATGTACCGGCTGTCACCCATGGTCTAGTGTATATATACAGTATATATGTTCCGGCTGTCACCCATAGTCTAGTGTATAT
This sequence comes from Leptodactylus fuscus, assembly GCF_031893055.1. Lineage (NCBI taxonomy): Eukaryota > Metazoa > Chordata > Amphibia > Anura > Leptodactylidae > Leptodactylus > Leptodactylus fuscus. The sequence continues at coordinate 31,609 of NW_027439897.1, forward strand.
ATACAGTATATATGTACCGGCTGTCACCCATGGTCTAGTGTATATATACAGTATATATGTACCGGCTGTCACCCATAGTCTAGTTTATATACAGTATATATGTACCGGCTGTCACCCATGGTCTAGTGTATATATACAGTATATATGTACCGGCTGTCACCCATAGTCTAGTTTATATACAGTATATATGTACCGGCTATCACCCACGGTCTAGTATATATATACAGTATATATGTACCGGCTGTCACCCATGGTCTAGTGTATATACAGTATATATGTACCTGCTGTCACCCATGGTCTAGTGTATATATACAGTATATATGTACCGGCTGTCACCCATAGTCTAGTGTATATATACAGTATATATGTACCGGCTGTCACCCATATTCTAGTGTATATATACAGTATATATGTACCGGCTGTCACCCATGGTCTAGTGTATATACAGTATATATGTACCTGCTGTCACCTATGGTCTAGTGTATATATACAGTATATATGTACCGGCTGTCACCTATAGTCTAGTGTATATATACAGTATATATGTACCGGCTGTCACCTATGGTCTAGTGTATATATACAGTATATATGTACCGGCTGTCACCCATAATCTAGTGTATATATACAGTATATATGTACCGGCTGTCACCCATGGTCTAGTGTATATATACAGTATATATGTACAGGCTGTCACCTATAGTCTAGTGCATATACAGTATATATGTACCGGCTCTCACCCATGGTCCAGTGTATATATACAGTATATATGTACCGGCTGTCACCCATATTCTAGTGTATATATACAGTATATATGTACCGGCTGTCACCTATGGTCTAGTGTATATACAGTATATATGTACCGGCTGTCACCTATGGTCTAGTGTATATATACAGTATATATGTACCGGCTTTCACCTATAGTCTAGTGTATATACAGTATATATGTACCGGCTGTCACCCATGGTCTAGTGTATATATACAGTATATATGTCCCGGCTGTCACCTATAGTCTAGTGTTTATATACAGTATATATATACCGGCTGTCACCCATGGTCTAGTGTATATATACAGTATATATGTACCGGCTGTCACCCATGGTCTAGTGTATATATACAGTATATATGTACCGGCTGTCACCTATAGTCTAGTGTATATACAGTATATATGTACCGGCTGTCACCCATGGTCTAGTGTATATATACAGTATATATGTCCCGGCTGTCACCTATAGTCTAGTGTATATATACAGTATATATGTACCGGCTGTCACCCATGGTCTAGTGTATATATACAGTATATATGTACCGGCTGTCACCCATGGTCTAGTGTATATATACAGTATATATGTACCGGCTGTCACCCATGGTCTAGTGTATATATACAGTATATATGTACCGGCTGTCACCCATGGTCTAGTGTATATACAGTATATATGTATCGGCTGTCACCCATGGTCTAGTGTATATACAGTATATATGTATCGGCTGTCACCTATAGTCTAGTGTATATATACAGTATATATGTACCGGCTGTCACCTATGGTCTAGTGTATATACAGTATATATGTACCGGCTGTCACCCATGGTCTAGTGTATATACAGTATATATGTATCGGCTGTCACCCATGGTCTAGTGTATATACAGTATATATGTATCGGCTGTCACCTATAGTCTAGTGTATATATACAGTATATATGTACCGGCTGTCACCTATGGTCTAGTGTATATACAGTATATATGTACCGGCTGTCACCCATGGTCTAGTGTATATACAGTATATATGTACCGGCTGTCACCCATGGTCTAGTGTATATACAGTATATATGTACCGGCTGTCACCCATAGTCTAGTGTATATATACAGTATATATGTACCGGCTGTCACCCATGGTCTAGTGTATATATAAAGTATATATGTACCGGCTGTCACCCATGGTCTAGTGTATATATACAGTATATATGTACCGGCTGTCACCCATGGTCTAGTGTATATATACAGTATATATGTATCGGCTGTCACCCATGGTCTAGTGTATATATACAGTATATATGTACCGGCTGTCACCCATAATCTAGTGTATATATACAGTATATATGTACCGGCTGTCACCCATGGTCTAGTGTATATACAGTATATATGTATCGGCTGTCACCCATATTCTAGTGTATATATACAGTATATATGTACCTGCTGTCACCCATGGTCTAGTGTATATATACAGTATATATGTACCGGCTGTCACCCATGGTCTAGTATATATACAGTATATATGTACCGGCTGTCACCCATAGTCTAGTGTATATATACAGTATATATGTACCGGCTGTCACCCATAGTCTAGTGTATATATACAGTATATATGTACCGGCTGTCACCCATGGTCTAGTGTATATATACATTATATATGTTCCGGCTGTCACCCATAGTCTAGTGTATATATACAGTATATATGTACCGGCTGTCACCCATGGTCTAGTGTATATACAGTATATATGTATCGGCTGTCACCCATATTCTAGTGTATATATACAGTATATATGTACCTGCTGTCACCCATGGTCTAGTGTATATATACAGTATATATGTACCGGCTGTCACCCATGGTCTAGTATATATACAGTATATATGTACCGGCTGTCACCCATAGTCTAGTGTATATATACAGTATATATGTTCCGGCTGTCACCCATAGTCTAGTGTATATATACAGTATATATGTACCGGCTGTCACCCATGGTCTAGTGTATTTATACATTATATATGTTCCGGCTGTCACCCATAGTCTAGTGTATATATACAGTATATATGTACCGGCTGTCACCCATAGTCTAGTTTATATACAGTATATATGTACCCGGCTGTCACCCATGGTCTAGTGTATATATACAGTATATATGTACCGGCTGTCACCCATGGTCTAGTATATATATAATACAGTATATATGTACCGGCTGTCACCCATGGTCTAGTGTATATACAGTATATATGTACCTGCTGTCACCCATGGTCTAGTGTATATATACAGTATATATGTACCGGCTGTCACCCATAGTCTAGTGTATATATACAGTATATATGTACCGTCTGTCACCCATATTCTAGTGTATATATACAGTATATATGTACCGGCTGTCACCCATGGTCTAGTGTATATACAGTATATATGTACCTGCTGTCACCTATGGTCTAGTGTATATATACAGTATATATGTACCGGCTGTCACCTATAGTCTAGTGTATATACAGTAAATATGTACCGGCTGTCACCCATAGTCTAGTGTATATATACAGTATATATGTACCGGCTGTCACCCATATTCTAGTGTATATATACAGTATATATGTACCGGCTGTCACCCATAGTCTAATGTATATATACAGTATATATGTACCGGCTGTCACCCATATTCTAGTGTATATATAAAGTATATATGTACCGGCTGTCACCTATAGTCTAGTGTATATATACAGTATATATGTACCTGCTGTCACCCATGGTCTAGTGTATATATACAGTATATATGTACCGGCTGTCACCTATAGTCTAGTGTATATATGCAGTATATATGTACCGGCTGTCACCTATAGTCTAGTGTATATATACAGTATATATGTACCGGCTGTCACCTATGGTCTAGTGTATATATACAGTATATATGTACCGGCTGTCACCCATATTCTAGTGTATATATACAGTATATATGTACCGGCTGTCACCTATGGTCTAGTGTATATACAGTATATATGTACCGGCTGTCACCTATGGTCTAGTGTATATATACAGTATATATGTACCGGCTGTCACCTATAGTCTAGTGTATATACAGTATATATGTACCGGCTGTCACCCATGGTCTAGTGTATATATACAGTATATATGTTCCGGCTGTCACCTATAGTCTAGTGTATATACAGTATATATGTCCCGGCTGTCACCTATAGTCTAGTGTATATATACAGTATATATGTACCGGCTGTCACCCATGGTCTAGTGTATATATACAATATATATGTACCGGCTGTCACCCATGGTCTAGTGTATATACAGTATATATGTATCGGCTGTCACCCATGGTCTAGTGTATATACAGTATATATGTACCGGCTGTCACCCATGGTCTAGTGTATATACAGTATATATGTACCGGCTGTCACCCATGGTCTAGTGTATATATACAGTATATATGTACCGGCTGTCACCCATGGTCTAGTGTATATACAGTATATATGTATCGGCTGTCACCCATGGTCTAGTGTATGTACAGTATATATGTATCGGCTGTCACCTATAGTCTAGTGTATATATACAGTATATATGTACGCCGGCTGTCACCTATGGTCTAGTGTATATACAGTATATATGTACCGGCTGTCACCCATGGTCTAGTGTATATACAGTATATATGTACCGGCTGTCACCCATGGTCTAGTGTATATATACAGTATATATGTACCGGCTGTCACCCATAGTCTAGTGTATATATACAGTATATATGTACCGGCTGTCACCCATGGTCTAGTTTATATACAGTATATATGTACCGGCTGTCACCCATGGTCTAGTTTATATACAGTATATATGTACCTGCTGTCACCCATGGTCTAGTGTATATACAGTATATATGTACCGGCTGTCACCCATGGTCTAGTGTATATATACAGTATATATGTACCGGCTGTCACCCATGGTCTAGTGTATATATAAAGTATATATGTACCGGCTGTCACCCATGGTCTAGTGTATATATACAGTATATATGTACCGGCTGTCACCCATGGTCTAGTGTATATATACAGTATATATGTACCGGCTGTCACCCATGGTCTAGTGTAAATATACAGTATATATGTACCGGCTGTCACCCATAATCTAGTGTATATATACAGTATATATGTACCGGCTGTCACCCATGGTCTAGTGTATATACAGTATATATGTACCGGCTGTCACCCATATTGTAGTGTATATATACAGTATATATGTACCTGCTGTCACCCATGGTCTAGTGTATATATACAGTATATATGTACCGGCTGTCACCCATGGTCTAGTGTATATACAGTATATATGTACCGGCTGTCACCCATAGTCTAGTGTATATATACAGTATATATGTACCGGCTGTCACCCATGGTCTAGTGTATATATACAGTATATATGTTCCGGCTGTCACCCATAGTCTAGTGTATATATACAGTATATATGTACCGGCTGTCACCCATGGTCTAGTGTATATATACAGTATATATGTTCCGGCTGTCACCCATAGTCTAGTGTATATATACAGTATATATGTACCGGCTGTCACCCATGGTCTAGTGTATATATACAGTACATATGTACCGGCTGTCACCCATAGTCTAGTTTATATACAGTATATATGTACCGGCTGTCACCCATGGTCTAGTGTATATATACAGTATATATGTACCGGCTGTCACCCATGGTCTAGTATATATATACAGTATATATGTACCGGCTGTTACCCATGGTCTAGTGTATATACAGTATATATGTACCTGCTGTCACCCATGGTCTAGTGTATATATACAGTATATATGTACCGGCTGTCACCCATAGTCTAGTGTATATATACAGTATATATGTACCGGCTGTCACCCATATTCTAGTGTATATATACAGTATATATGTACCGGCTGTCACCCATGGTCTAGTGTATATACAGTATATATGTACCTGCTGTCACCTATGGTCTAGTGTATATATACAGTATATATGTACCGGCTGTCACCTATAGTCTAGTGTATATACAGTAAATATGTACCGGCTGTCACCCATAGTCTAGTGTATATATACAGTATATATGTACCGGCTGTCACCCATATTCTAGTGTATATATACAGTATATATGTACCGGCTGTCACCCATAGTCTAATGTATATATACAGTATATATGTACCGGCTGTCACCCATATTCTAGTGTATATATAAAGTATATATGTACCGGCTGTCACCTATAGTCTAGTGTATATATACAGTATATATGTACCTGCTGTCACCCATGGTCTAGTGTATATATACAGTATATATGTACCGGCTGTCACCTATAGTCTAGTGTATATATGCAGTATATATGTACCGGCTGTCACCTATAGTCTAGTGTATATATACAGTATATATGTACCGGCTGTCACCCATATTCTAGTGTATATATACAGTATATATGTACCGGCTGTCACCCATAGTCTAGTGTATATATACAGTATATATGTACCGGCTGTCACCTATGGTCTAGTGTATATATACAGTATATATGTACCGGCTGTCACCCATATTCTAGTGTATATATACAGTATATATGTACCGGCTGTCACCTATGGTCTAGTGTATATACAGTATATATGTACCGGCTGTCACCTATGGTCTAGTGTATATATACAGTATATATGTACCGGCTGTCACCTATAGTCTAGTGTATATACAGTATATATGTACCGGCTGTCACCCATGGTCTAGTGTATATATACAGTATATATGTACCTGCTGTCACCCATGGTCTAGTGTATATATACAGTATATATGTACCGGCTGTCACCTATAGTCTAGTGTATATATGCAGTATATATGTACCGGCTGTCACCCATGGTCTAGTTTATATACAGTATATATGTACCTGCTGTCACACATGGTCTAGTGTATATACAGTATATATGTACCGGCTGTCACCCATGGTCTAGTGTATATATACAGTATATATGTACCGGCTGTCACCCATGGTCTAGTGTATATATACAGTATATATGTACCGGCTGTCACCCATGGTCTAGTGTATATACACAGTATATATGTACCGGCTGTCACCCATGGTCTAGTGTATATATACAGTATATATGTACCGGCTGTCACCCATGGTCTAGTGTATATATACAGTATATATGTACCGGCTGTCACCCATAATCTAGTGTATATATACAGTATATATGTACCGGCTGTCACACATGGTCTAGTGTATATACAGTATATATGTACCGGCTGTCACCCATGGTCTAGTGTATATATACAGTATATATGTAACGGCTGTCACCCATAATCTAGTGTATATATACAGTATATATGTACCGGCTGTCACCCATGGTCTAGTGTATATATACAGTACATATGTACCGGCTGTCACCCATAGTCTAGTGTATATATACAGTATATATGTACCGGCTGTCACCCATAGTCTAGTTTATATACAGTATATATGTACCGGCTGTCACCCATAGTCTAGTTTATATACAGTATATATGTTCCGGCTGTCACCCATGGTCTAGTGTATATATACAGTATATATGTACCGGCTGTCACCCATAGTCTAGTTTATATACAGTATATATGTACCGGCTGTCACCCATGGTCTAGTGTATATATACAGTATATATGTACCGGCTGTCACCCATAGTCTAGTTTATATACAGTATATATGTACCGGCTGTCACCCATGGTCTAGTATATATATACAGTATATATGTTCCGGCTGTCACCCATATTCTAGTGTATATATACAGTATATATGTACCGGCTGTCACCCATGGTCTAGTGTATATACAGTATATATGTACCGACTGTCACCCATAGTCTAGTGTATATATACAGTATATATGTACCGGCTGTCACCCATAGTCTAGTTTATATACAGTATATATGTACCGGCTGTCACCCATAGTCTAGTTTATATTCAGTATATATGTTCCGGCTGTCACCCATAGTCTAGTTTATATACAGTATATATGTACCGGCTGTCACCCATAGTCTAGTTTATATACAGTATATATGTATCGGCTGTCACCCATGGTCTAGTGTATATATACAGTATATATGTACCTGCTGTCACCCATGGTCTAGTTTATATACAGTATATATGTACCGGCTGTCACCCATGGTCTAGTATATATATACAGTATATATGTACCGGCTGTCACCCATGGTCTAGTGTATATATACAGTATATATGTACCGGCTGTCACCCATGGTCTAGTGTATATATACAGTATATATGTACCGGCTGTCACCCATGGTCTAGTGTATATACAGTATATATGTACCGGCTGTCACCCATGGTCTAGTGTATATATACAGTATATATGTACCGGCTGTCACCTATAGTCTAGTGTATATACAGTATATATGTACCGGCTGTCACCCATGGTCTAGTGTATATACAGTATATATGTACCGGCTGTCACCCGTAGTCTAGTGTATATATACAGTATATATGTACCGGCTGTCACCCATAGTCTAGTTTATATACAGTATATATGTACCGGCTGTCACCCATGGTCTAGTGTATATATACAGTATATATGTTCCGGCTGTCACCCATAGTTTAGTTTATATACAGTATACATGTACCGGCTGTCACCCATAGTCTAGTTTATATACAGTATATATGTACCGGCTGTCACCCATGGTCTAGTGTATATATACAGTATATATGTACCGGCTGTCACCCATGGTCTAGTGTATATATACAGTATATATGTACCGGCTGTCACCCATGGTCTAGTGTA
>NW_027439898.1:0-39971 GCF_031893055.1 Leptodactylus fuscus
TGGTTATGTTCTGGTTGCTATGGTTATGTTCTGGTTGCTATGGTTATGTTCTGGTTGCCATGGTTACGTTCTGGTTGCTATGGTTATGTTCTGGTTACTATGGTTACGTTCTGGTTGTCATGGTTACGTTCTGGTTGCTATGGTTGTGTTCTGGTTGCCATGGTTATGTTCTGGTTGCCATGGTTATGTTCTGGTTGCTATGGTTATGTTCTGGTTGCTATGGTTACGTTCTGGTTGCTATGGTTATGTTCTGGTTGCCATGGTTACGTTCTGGTTGCTATGTTTATGTTCTGGTTGCTATGGTTACGTTCTGGTTGCTATGTTTATGTTCTGGTTGCTATGGTTACGTTCTGGTTGTCATGGTTACGTTCTAGTTGCTATGGTTATGTTCTGGTTATGGTCTGGTTGCTATGGTTATGTTTTGGTTGCCATGGTTACGTTCTGGTTGCCATGGTTACGTTCTGGTTGCTATGGTTATGTTCTGGTTGTTGTGGTTATGTTCTGGTTGCCGTGGTTACGTTCTGGTTGCCATGGTTACGTTCTGGTTGCTATGGTTATGTTCTGGTTGCTATGGTTACGTTCTGGTTGCTATGGATACGTTCTGGTTGCCATGGTTATGTTCTGGTTGCCATGGTTACGTTCTAGTTGCCATGGTTACGTTCCGGTTGCTATGTTTATGTTCTGGTTGCTATGGTTACGTTCTGGTTGCTATGGTTATGTTCTGGTTGCCATGGTTACGTTCTGGTTGCTATGTTTATGTTCTGGTTGCTATGGTTACTTTCTGGTTGTCATGGTTATGTTCTGGTTGCCATGGTTACGTTCCGGTTGCCATGGTTATGTTCTGGTTGCTATGGTTACGTTCCGGTTGCTATGGTTATGTTCTGGTTGCTATGGTTACGTTCCGGTTGCTATGGTTACGTTCTGGTTGCCATGGTTACGTTCAGGTTGCTATGGTTACGTTCCGGTTGCCATGGTTATGTTCTGGTTGCCATGGTTACGTTCCGGTTGCCATGGTTATGTTCTGGTTGCTATGGTTATGTTCTGGTTGCCATGGTTATGTTCTGGTTGCTATGGTTACGTTCTGGTTGCTATGGTTATGTTCTGGTTGCCATGGTTATGTTCTGGTTGTTATGGTTATGTTCTGGTTGCTATGGTTACGTTCCCGTTGCCATGGTTATGTTCTGGTTGCCATGGTTACGTTCCGGTTGCCATGGTTATGTTCTGGTTGCTATGGTTATGTTCTGGTTGCCATGGTTATGTTCTGGTTGCTATGGTTATGTTCTGGTTGCCATGGTTACGTTCTGGTTGCTATGTTTATGTTCTGGTTGCTATGGTTACGTTCTGGTTGTCATGGTTACGTTCTGGTTGCCATGGTTACGTTCCGGTTGCCATGGTTACGTTCTGGTTGCTATGGTTACGTTCCGGTTGCTATGGTTATGTTCTGGTTGCTATGGTTACGATCTGGTTGCTATGTTTATGTTCTGGTTGCTATGGTTACGTTCTGGTTGCTATGGTTATGTTCTGGTTGCTATGTTTATGTTCTGGTTGCTATGGTTATGTTCTGGTTGCTATGGTTATGTTCTGGTTGCTATGGTTATGTTCTGGTTGCTATGGTTACGTTCTGGTTGCCATGTTATGTTCTGGTTGCTATGGTTACGTTCCGGTTGCCATGTTATGTTCTGGTTGCTATGGTTACGTTCCGGTTGCCATGGTTATGTTCTGGTTGCTATGGTTATGTTCTGGTTGCTATGGTTACGTTCTGGTTGCTATGGTTATGTTCTGGTTGCCATGGTTACGTTCTGGTTGCTATGTTTATGTTCTGGTTGCTATGGTTACGTTCTGGTTGCTATGGTTATGTTCTGGTTGCCATGGTTACGTTCTGGTTGCTATGGTTGTGTTCTGGTTGCCATGGTTATGTTCTGGTTGCCATGGTTATGTTCTGGTTGTTATGGTTACGTTCTGGTTGTCATGGTTACGTTCTGGTTGCTATGGTTATGTTCTGGTTGCTATGGTTACGTTCTGGTTGCTATGGTTATGTTCTGGTTGCCATGGTTACGTTCCGGTTGCTATGGTTACGTTCTGGTTGCCATGCTTATGTTCTGGTTGCTATGGTTACGTTCCGGTTGCCATGGTTATGTTCTGGTTGCCATGGTTACGTTCCGGTTGCCATGGTTATGTTCTGGTTGCTATGGTTACGTTCCGGTTGCCATGGTTATGTTCTGGTTGCCATGGTTACGTTCCGGTTGCCATGGTTACGTTCCGGTTGCCATGGTTACGTTCTTGTTGCTATGGTTACGTTCCGGTTGCCATGGTTATGTTCTGGTTGCCATGGTTACGTTCCGGTTGCCATGGTTATGTTCTGGTTGCTATGGTTATGTTCTGATTGCCATGGTTATATTCTGGTTGCTATGGTTATGTTCTGGTTGCCATGGTTATGTTCTGGTTGCTATGGTTACGTTCCGGTTGCTATGGTTATGTTCTGGTTGCTATGGTTATGTTCTGGTTGCCATGGTTATGTTCTGGTTGCCATGGTTATGTTCTGGTTGCTATGGTTACGTTCTGGTTGCTATGGTTATGTTCTGGTTGCCATGGTTACGTTCTGGTTGCTATGGTTATGTTCTGGTTGCCATGGTTACGTTCTGGTTGCTATGTTTATGTTCTGGTTGCCATGGTTATGTTCTGGTTGCCATGGTTATCCTCTGGTTGCCATGGTTATCCTCTGGTTGCCATGGTTATGTTCTGGTTGCCATGGTTACGTTCTGGTTGCTATGGTTACGTTCTGGTTGCTATGGTTATGTTCTGGTTGCCATGGTTATGTTTTGGTTGCCATGGTTATGTTCCGGTTGCCATGGTTACGTTCCGATTGCCATGGTTATGTTCTGGTTGCTATGGTTATGTTCTGGTTGCCATGGTTATGTTCTGGTTGCCATGGTTATGTTCTGGTTGCTATGGTTACGTTCTGGTTGCTATGGTTACGTTCTGGTTGCTATGGTTATATTCTGGTTGCCATGGTTACGTTCTGGTTGCTATGTTTATGTTTTGGTTGCTATGGTTACGTTCTGGTTGCTATGGTTATGTTCTGGTTGCCATGGTTACGTTCTGGTTGCTATGTTTATGTTCTGGTTGCTATGGTTACGTTCTGGTTGTCATGGTTATGTTCTGGTTGCTATGGTTATGTTCTGGTTGCTATGGTTATGTTCTGGTTGCCATGGTTACGTTCTGGTTGCTATGGTTATGTTCTGGTTACTATGGTTACGTTCTGGTTGTCATGGTTACGTTCTGGTTGCTATGGTTGTGTTCTGGTTGCCATGGTTATGTTCTGGTTGCCATGGTTATGTTCTGGTTGCTATGGTTACGTTCCGGTTGCCATGGTTATGTTCTGGTTGCCATGGTTACGTTCCGGTTGCCATGGTTATGTTCTGGTTGCTATGGTTACGTTCTGGTTGCCATGGTTACGTTCTGGTTGCTATGGTTACGTTCTGGTTGCCATGGTTACGTTCTGGTAGCTATGGTTACGTTCTGGGTGCTATGGTTATGTTCTGGTTGCCATGGTTATGGTCTGGTTGCTATGGTTACATTCTAGTTGCCATGGTTACGTTCTGGTTGCTATGGTTATGTTCTGGTTGCTATGGTTATGTTCTGGTTGCTATGGTTATGTTCTGTTTGCTATGGTTACATTCTGGTTGCTATGGTTACGTTATGGTTGCCATGGTTACGTTCAGGTTGCTATGGTTACGTTCCGGTTGCCATGGTTATGTTCTGGTTGCCGTGGTTATGTTCTGGTTGCCATGGTTATGTTCTGGTTGCTATGGTTATGTTCTGGTTGCTATGGTTATGTTCTGGTTGCTATGGTTATGTTCTGGTTGCTATGGTTATGTTCTGGTTGCTATGGTTACGTTCTGGTTGCCATGTTATGTTCTGGTTGCTATGGTTACGTTCCGGTTGCCATGGTTATGTTCTGGTTGCCATGGTTACGTTCCGGTTGCCATGGTTATGTTCTGGTTGCCATGGTTATGTTCTGGTTGCTATGGTTATGTTCTGGTTGCTATGGTTACGTTCTGGTTGCTATGGTTATGTTCTGGTTGCCATGGTTACGTTCTGGTTGCTATGTTTATGTTCTGGTTGCTATGGTTATGTTCTGGTTGCCATGGTTACGTTCTGGTTGCTATGTTTATGTTCTGGTTGCTATGGTTATGTTCTGGTTGTTATGGTTGCGTTCTGGTTGTCATGGTTACATTCAGGTTGCTATGGTTGTGTTCTGGTTGCCATGGTTATGTTCTGGTTGCCATGGTTATGTTCTGGTTGCTATGGTTATGTTCTGGTTGCTATGGTTACGTTCTGGTTGCTATGGTTATGTTCTGGTTGCCATGGTTACGTTCTGGTTGCTATGTTTATGTTCTGGTTGCTATGGTTATGTTCTGGTTGTTATGGTTGCGTTCTGGTTGTCATGGTTACATTCAGGTTGCTATGGTTGTGTTCTGGTTGCCATGGTTATGTTCTGGTTGCCATGGTTATGTTCTGGTTGTTATGGTTACGTTCTGGTTGTCATGGTTACGTTCTGGTTGCTATGGTTGTGTTCTGGTTGCCATGGTTATGTTCTGGTTGCTATGGTTACGTTCTGGTTGCTATGGTTACGTTCTGGTTGCCATGGTTATGTTCTGGTTGCTATGGTTACGTTCCGGTTGCCATGGTTATGTTCTGGTTGCCATGGTTACGTTCTGGTCGCTATGGTTATATTCTGGTTGCCATGGTTACGTTCTGGTTGCTATGTTTATGTTCTGGTTGCTATGGTTACGTTCTGGTTGCTATGGTTATGTTCTGGTTGCCATGGTTACGTTCTGGTTGCTATGTTTATGTTCTGGTTGCTATGGTTACGTTCTGGTTGTCATGGTTATGTTCTGGTTGCTATGGTTATGTTCTGGTTGCTATGGTTATGTTCTGGTTGCCATGGTTACGTTCTGGTTGCTATGGTTATGTTCTGGTTACTATGGTTACGTTCTGGTTGTCATGGTTACGTTCTGGTTGCTATGGTTGTGTTCTGGTTGCCATGGTTATGTTCTGGTTGCCATGGTTATGTTCTGGTTGCTATGGTTACGTTCCGGTTGCCATGGTTATGTTCTGGTTGCCATGGTTACGTTCCGGTTGCCATGGTTATGTTCTGGTTGCTATGGTTACGTTCTGGTTGCCATGGTTACGTTCTGGTTGCTATGGTTACGTTCTGGTTGCCATGGTTACGTTCTGGTTGCTATGGTTACGTTCTGGGTGCTATGGTTGTGTTCTGGTTGCCATGGTTATGGTCTGGTTGCTATGGTTACATTCTAGTTGCCATGGTTACGTTCTGGTTGCTATGGTTATGTTCTGGTTGCTATGGTTATGTTCTGGTTGCTATGGTTATGTTCTGTTTGCTATGGTTACATTCTGGTTGCTATGGTTACGTTATGGTTGCCATGGTTACGTTCAGGTTGCTACGGTTACGTTCCGGTTGCCATGGTTATGTTCTGGTTGCCATGGTTACGTTCCGGTTGCCATGGTTATGTTCTGGTTGCTATGGTTATGTTCTGGTTGCCATGGTTATGTTCTGGTTGCTATGGTTACGTTCTGGTTGCTATGGTTATGTTCTGGTTGCCATGGTTATGTTCTGGTTGCCATGGTTATGTTCTGGTCGCTATGGTTATGTTCTGGTTGCTATGGTTACGTTCCCGTTGCCATGGTTATGTTCTGGTTGCCATGGTTACGTTCCGGTTGCCATGGTTATGTTCTGGTTGCTATGGTTATGTTCTGGTTGCCATGGTTATGTTCTGGTTGCTATGGTTATGTTCTGGTTGCCATGGTTACGTTCTGGTTGCTATGTTTATGTTCTGGTTGCTATGGTTACGTTCTTTTTGTCATGGTTACGTTCTGGTTGCCATGGTTACGTTCCGGTTGCCATGGTTATGTTCTGGTTGCTATGGTTACGTTCCGGTTGCTATGGTTACGTTCTGGTTGCTATGTTTATGTTCTGGTTGCTATGGTTACGTTCTGGTTGCTATGGTTATGTTCTGGTTGCCATGGTTATGTTCTGGTTGCTATGTTTATGTTCTGGTTGCTATGGTTATGTTCTGGTTGCTATGGTTATGTTCTGGTTGCCATGGTTATGTTCTGGTTGCTATGTTTATGTTCTGGTTGCTATGGTTATGTTCTGGTTGCTATGGTTATGTTCTGGTTGCCATGGTTACGTTCCGGTTGCCATGGTTATGTTCTGGTTGCCATGGTTATGTTCTGGTTGCTATGGTTATGTTCTGGTTGCTATGGTTACGTTCTGGTTGCTATGGTTATGTTCTGGTTGCCATGGTTACGTTCTGGTTGCTATGTTTATGTTCTGGTTGCTATGGTTACGTTCTGGTTGCTATGGTTATGTTCTGGTTGCCATGGTTACGTTCTGGTTGCTATGTTTATGTTCTGGTTGCTATGGTTATGTTCTGGTTGTTATGGTTACGTTCTGGTTGTCATGGTTACGTTCTGGTTGCTATGGTTGTGTTCTGGTTGCCATGGTTATGTTCTGGTTGCCATGGTTATGTTCTGGTTGTTATGGTTACGTTCTGGTTGTCATGGTTACGTTCTGGTTGCTATGGTTGTGTTCTGGTTGCCATGGTTATGTTCTGGTTGCTATGGTTACGTTCTGGTTGCTATGGTTACGTTCCGGTTGCTATGGTTATGTTCCGGTTGCTATGGTTACGTTCCGGTTGCCATGGTTATGTTCTGGTTGCTATGGTTACGTTCTGGTTGCCATGGTTATGTTCTGGTTGCTATGGTTACGTTCCGGTTGCCATGGTTATGTTCTGGTTGCCATGGTTACGTTCCGGTTGCTATGGTTACGTTCTGGTTGCCATGGTTATGTTCTGGTTGCTATGGTTACGTTCCGGTTGCCATGGTTATGTTCTGGTTGCCATGGTTACGTTCCGGTTGCCATGGTTATGTTCTGGTTGCTATGGTTACGTTCTGGTTGCCATGGTTATGTTCTGGTTGCTATGGTTACGTTCTGGTTGCCATGGTTATGTTCTGGTTGCTATGGTTACGTTCCGGTTGCCATGGTTATGTTCTGGTTGCCATGGTTACGTTCCGGTTGCCATGGTTACGTTCCGGTTGCCATGGTTACGTTCTTGTTGCTATGGTTACGTTCCGGTTGCCATGGTTATGTTCTGGTTGCCATGGTTACGTTCCGGTTGCCATGGTTATGTTCTGGTTGCTATGGTTATGTTTTGATTGCCATGGTTATATTCTGGTTGCTATGGTTATGTTCTGGTTGCCATGGTTATGTTCTGGTTGCTATGGTTATGTTCTGGTTGCGATGGTTATGTTCTGTTAGCCATGGTTATGTTCTGGTTGCTATGGTTACGTTCTGGTTGCTATGGTTATGTTCTGGTTGCCATGGTTACGTTCTGGTTGCTATGGTTATGTTCTGGTTGCCATGGTTACGTTCTGGTTGCTATGTTTATGTTCTGGTTGCCATGGTTATGTTCTGGTTGCCATGGTTATCCTCTGGTTGCCATGGTTACGTTCTGGTTGCTATGGTTATGTTCTGGTTGCTATGGTTACGTTCTGGTTGCTATGGTTATGTTCTGGTTGCCATGGTTACGTTCTGGTTGCTATGTTTATGTTATGGTTGCCATGGTTATGTTCTGGTTGCTATGGTTACGTTCTGGTTGCTATGGTTATGTTCTGGTTGCCATGGTTACGTTCTGGTTGCTATGTTTATGTTCTGGTTGCCATGGTTATGTTCTGGTTGCTATGGTTATGTTCTGATTGCCATGGTTATGTTCTGGTTGCTATGGTTACGTTCTGGTTGCTATGGTTATATTCTGGTTGCCATGGTTATGTTCTGGTTGCTATGGTTACGTTCCGGTTGCCATGGTTATGTTCTGGTTGCCATGGTTACGTTCCGGTTGCCATGGTTACGTTCCGGTTGCCATGGTTACGTTCTTGTTGCTATGGTTACGTTCCGGTTGCCATGGTTATGTTCTGGTTGCCATGGTTACGTTCCGGTTGCCATGGTTATGTTCTGGTTGCTATGGTTATGTTTTGATTGCCATGGTTATATTCTGGTTGCTATGGTTATGTTCTGGTTGCCATGGTTATGTTCTGGTTGCTATGGTTATGTTCTGGTTGCGATGGTTATGTTCTGTTAGCCATGGTTATGTTCTGGTTGCTATGGTTACGTTCTGGTTGCTATGGTTATGTTCTGGTTGCCATGGTTACGTTCTGGTTGCTATGGTTATGTTCTGGTTGCCATGGTTACGTTCTGGTTGCTATGTTTATGTTCTGGTTGCCATGGTTATGTTCTGGTTGCCATGGTTATCCTCTGGTTGCCATGGTTACGTTCTGGTTGCTATGGTTATGTTCTGGTTGCTATGGTTACGTTCTGGTTGCTATGGTTATGTTCTGGTTGCCATGGTTACGTTCTGGTTGCTATGTTTATGTTATGGTTGCCATGGTTATGTTCTGGTTGCTATGGTTACGTTCTGGTTGCTATGGTTATGTTCTGGTTGCCATGGTTACGTTCTGGTTGCTATGTTTATGTTCTGGTTGCCATGGTTATGTTCTGGTTGCTATGGTTATGTTCTGATTGCCATGGTTATGTTCTGGTTGCTATGGTTACGTTCTGGTTGCTATGGTTATATTCTGGTTGCCATGGTTACGTTCTGGTTGCTATGTTTATGTTCTGGTTGCTATGGTTACGTTCTGGTTGCTATGGTTATGTTCTGGTTGCTATGGTTACGTTCTGGTTGCTATGGTTATGTTCTGGTTGCCATGGTTACGTTCTGGTTGCTATGTTTATGTTATGGTTGCCATGGTTATGTTCTGGTTGCTATGGTTACGTTCTGGTTGCTATGGTTATGTTCTGGTTGCCATGGTTACGTTCTGGTTGCTATGTTTATGTTCTGGTTGCCATGGTTATGTTCTGGTTGCTATGGTTATGTTCTGGTTGCCATGGTTATGTTCTGGTTGCTATGGTTACGTTCTGGTTGCTATGGTTATATTCTGGTTGCCATGGTTACGTTCTGGTTGCTATGTTTATGTTCTGGTTGCTATGGTTATGTTCTGGTTGCTATGGTTATGTTCTGGTTGCCATGGTTACGTTCTGGTTGCTATGGTTATGTTCTGGTTACTATGGTTACGTTCTGGTTGTCATGGTTACGTTCTGGTTGCTATGGTTGTGTTCTGGTTGCCATGGTTATGTTCTGGTTGCCATGGTTATGTTCTGGTTGCTATGGTTACGTTCCGGTTGCCATGGTTATGTTCTGGTTGCCATGGTTACGTTCCGGTTGCTATGGTTACGTTCCCGTTGCCATGGTTATGTTCTGGTTGCCATGGTTACGTTCCGGTTGCCATGGTTATGTTCTGGTTGCCATGGTTATGTTCTGGTTGCTATGGTTATGTTCTGGTTGCTATGGTTACGTTCTGGTTGCTATGGTTATGTTCTGGTTGCTATGGTTACGTTCTGGTTGCTATGTTTATGTTCTGGTTGCTATGGTTACGTTCTGGTTGCTATGGTTATGTTCTGGTTGCCATGGTTACGTTCTGGTTGCTATGTTTATGTTCTGGTTGCTATGGTTATGTTCTGGTTGTTATGGTTACGTTCTGGTTGTCATGGTTACGTTCTGGTTGCTATGGTTGTGTTCTGGTTGCCATGGTTATGTTCTGGTTGCCATGGTTATGTTCTGGTTGTTATGGTTACGTTCTGGTTGTCATGGTTACGTTCTGGTTGCTATGGTTGTGTTCTGGTTGCTATGGTTACGTTCTGGTTGCTATGGTTACGTTCCGGTTGCTATGGTTATGTTCCGGTTGCTATGGTTACGTTCCGGTTGCCATGGTTATGTTCTGGTTGCTATGGTTACGTTCTGGTTGCCATGGTTATGTTCTGGTTGCTATGGTTACGTTCCGGTTGCCATGGTTATGTTCTGGTTGCCATGGTTACGTTCTGGTTGCTATGGTTATGTTCTGGTTACTATGGTTACGTTCTGGTTGTCATGGTTACGTTCTGGTTGCTATGGTTGTGTTCTGGTTGCCATGGTTATGTTCTGGTTGCCATGGTTATGTTCTGGTTGCTATGGTTACGTTCCGGTTGCCATGGTTATGTTCTGGTTGCCATGGTTACGTTCCGGTTGCCATGGTTATGTTCTGGTTGCTATGGTTACGTTCTGGTTGCCATGGTTACGTTCTGGTTGCTATGGTTACGTTCTGGTTGCCATGGTTACGTTCTGGTTGCTATGGTTATGTTCTGGTTGCTATGGTTATGTTCTGGTTGCTATGGTTATGTTCTGTTTGCTATGGTTACATTCTGGTTGCTATGGTTACGTTATGGTTGCCATGGTTACGTTCAGGTTGCTATGGTTACGTTCCGGTTGTCATGGTTATGTTCTGGTTGCCATGGTTACGTTCCGGTTGCCATGGTTATGTTCTGGTTGCTATGGTTATGTTCTGGTTGCCATGGTTATGTTCTGGTTGCTATGGTTACGTTCTAGTTGCTATGGTTATGTTCTGGTTGCCATGGTTATGTTCTGGTTGCCATGGTTATGTTCTGGTTGCTATGGTTATGTTCTGGTTGCTATGGTTACGTTCCCGTTGCCATGGTTATGTTCTGGTTGCCATGGTTACGTTCCGGTTGCCATGGTTATGTTCTGGTTGCTATGGTTATGTTCTGGTTGCCATGGTTATGTTCTGGTTGCTATGGTTATGTTCTGGTTGCCATGGTTACGTTCTGGTTGCTATGTTTATGTTCTGGTTGCTATGGTTACGTTCTGGTTGTCATGGTTACGTTCTGGTTGCCATGGTTACGTTCCGGTTGCCATGGTTATGTTCTGGTTGCTATGGTTACGTTCCGGTTGCTATGGTTACGTTCTGGTTGCTATGTTTATGTTCTGGTTGCTATGGTTACGTTCTGGTTGCTATGGTTATGTTCTGGTTGCCATGGTTATGTTCTGGTTGCTATGTTTATGTTCTGGTTGCTATGGTTATGTTCTGGTTGCTATGGTTATGTTCTGGTTGCTATGGTTATGTTCTGGTTGCTATGGTTACGTTCTGGTTGCCATGTTATGTTCTGGTTGCTATGGTTACGTTCCGGTTGCCATGGTTATGTTCTGGTTGCCATGGTTACGTTCCGGTTGCCATGGTTATGTTCTGGTTGCTATGGTTATGTTCTGGTTGCTATGGTTACGTTCTGGTTGCTATGGTTATGTTCTGGTTGCCATGGTTACGTTCTGGTTGCTATGTTTATGTTCTGGTTGCTATGGTTACGTTCTGGTTGCTATGGTTATGTTCTGGTTGCCATGGTTACGTTCTGGTTGCTATGGTTATGTTCTGGTTGTTATGGTTACGTTCTGGTTGTCATGGTTACGTTCTGGTTGCTATGGTTGTGTTCTGGTTGCCATGGTTATGTTCTGGTTGCCATGGTTATGTTCTGGTTGTTATGGTTACGTTCTGGTTGTCATGGTTACGTTCTGGTTGCTATGGTTGTGTTCTGGTTGCCATGGTTATGTTCTGGTTGCTATGGTTACGTTCTGGTTGCTATGGTTACGTTCCGGTTGCTATGGTTATGTTCCGGTTGCTATGGTTACGTTCCGGTTGCTATGGTTACGTTCTGGTTGCTATGGTTATGTTCTGGTTGCCATGGTTACGTTCTAGTTTCTATGGTTATGGTCTGGTTGCCATGGTTACGTTCTGGTTGCTATGGTTATGTTCTGGTTGCCATGGTTATGTTCTGGTTGCTATGGTTACGTTCTGGTTGCTATGGTTACGTTCTGGTTGCCATGGTTATGTTCTGGTTGCCATGGTTATGTTTTGGTTGCCATGGTTACGTTCTGGTTGCCATTGTTACGTTCTGGTTGCTATGGTTATGTTCTGGTTGTTGTGGTTATGTTCTGGTTGCCGTGGTTACGTTCTGGTTGCCATGGTTACGTTCTGGTTGCTATGGTTATGTTCTGGTTGCTATGGTTACGTTCTGGTTGCTATGGATACGTTCTGGTTGCCATGGTTATGTTCTGGTTGCCATGGTTACGTTCTAGTTGCTATGGTTACGTTCTCGTTGCCATGGTTACGTTCTGGTTGCTATGGTTATGTTCTGGTTGCTATGGTTATGTTCTGGTTGCTATGGTTATGTTCTGGTTGCTATGGTTACGTTCTGGTTGCCATGGTTATGTTCTGGTTGCCATGGTTACGTTCCGGTTGCTATGTTTATGTTCTGGTTGCTATGGTTACGTTCTGGTTGTCATGGTTATGTTCTGGTTGCCATGGTTACGTTCCGGTTGCCATGGTTATGTTCTGGTTGCTATGGTTACGTTCCGGTTGCTATGGTTATGTTCTGGTTGCTATGGTTACATTCCGGTTGCTATGGTTACGTTCTGGTTGCTATGGTTACGTTCTGGTTGCCATGGTTACGTTCAGGTTGCTATGGTTACGTTCCGGTTGCCATGGTTATGTTCTGGTTGCCATGGTTACGTTCCGGTTGCCATGGTTATGTTCTGGTTGCTATGGTTATGTTCTGGTTGCCATGGTTATGTTCTGGTTGCTATGGTTATGTTCTGGTTGCAATGGTTATGTTCTGGTTGCTATGGTTACGTTCTGGTTGCTATGGTTATGTTCTGGTTGCCATGGTTATGTTCTGGTTGCCATGGTTATGTTCTGGTTGCCATGGTTATGTTCTGGTTACTATGGTTATGTTCTGGTTGCCATGGTTACGTTCTGGTTGCCATGTTATGTTCTGGTTGCTATGGTTACGTTCCGGTTGCCATGGTTATGTTCTGGTTGCCATGGTTACGTTCTGGTTGCCATGGTTATGTTCTGGTTGCTATGGTTATGTTCTGGTTGCCATGGTTATGTTCTGGTTGCTATGGTTATGTTCTGGTTGCTATGGTTACGTCCTGGTTGCTATGGTTATGTTCTGGTTGCCATGGTTACGTTCTGGTTGCTATGTTTATGTTCTGGTTGCTATGGTTACGTTCTGGTTGCTATGTTTATGTTCTGGTTGCTATGGTTACGTTCTGGTTGTCATGGTTTTGTTCTAGTTGCTATGGTTATGTTCTGGTTATGGTCTGGTTGCTATGGTTATGTTTTGGTTGCCATGGTTACGTTCTGGTTGCCATGGTTACGTTCTGGTTGCTATGGTTATGTTCTGGTT
Organism: Leptodactylus fuscus; assembly: GCF_031893055.1. Classification (NCBI taxonomy): domain Eukaryota; kingdom Metazoa; phylum Chordata; class Amphibia; order Anura; family Leptodactylidae; genus Leptodactylus; species Leptodactylus fuscus. The sequence goes on from NW_027439898.1 coordinate 13,154, forward strand.
GTTGTGGTTACGTTCTGGTTGCCGTGGTTACGTTCTGGTTGCCATGGTTACGTTCTGGTTGCTATGGTTATGTTCTGGTTGCTATGGTTACGTTCTGGTTGCTATGGATACGTTCTGGTTGCCATGGTTATGTTCTGGTTGCCATGGTTACGTTCTAGTTGCTATGGTTACGTTCTCGTTGCCATGGTTACGTTCTGGTTGCTATGGTTATGTTCTGGTTGCTATGGTTATGTTCTGGTTGCTATGGTTATGTTCTGGTTGCTATGGTTATGTTCTGGTTGCTATGGTTACGTTCTGGTTGCCATGGTTATGTTCTGGTTGCCATGGTTACGTTCCGGTTGCTATGTTTATGTTCTGGTTGCTATGGTTACGTTCTGGTTGCTATGGTTATGTTCTGGTTGCCATGGTTACGTTCTGGTTGCTATGTTTATGTTCTGGTTGCTATGGTTACTTTCTGGTTGTCATGGTTATGTTCTGGTTGCCATGGTTACGTTCCGGTTGCCATGGTTATGTTCTGGTTGCTATGGTTACGTTCCGGTTGCTATGGTTATGTTCTGGTTGCTATGGTTACGTTCCGGTTGCTATGGTTACGTTCTGGTTGCTATGGTTACGTTCTGGTTGCCATGGTTACGTTCAGGTTGCTATGGTTACGTTCCGGTTGCCATGGTTATGTTCTGGTTGCCATGGTTACGTTCCGGTTGCCATGGTTATGTTCTGGTTGCTATGGTTATGTTCTGGTTGCCATGGTTATGTTCTGGTTGCTATGGTTACGTTCTGGTTGCTATGGTTATGTTCTGGTTGCCATGGTTATGTTCTGGTTGCTATGGTTATGTTCTGGTTGCTATGGTTACGTTCCCGTTGCCATGGTTATGTTCTGGTTGCCATGGTTACGTTCCGGTTGCCATGGTTATGTTCTGGTTGCTATGGTTATGTTCTGGTTGCCATGGTTATGTTCTGGTTGCTATAGTTATGTTCTGGTTGCCATGGTTACGTTCTGGTTGCTATGTTTATGTTCTGGTTGCTATGGTTACGTTCTGGTTGTCATGGTTACGTTCTGGTTGCCATGGTTACGTTCCGGTTGCCATGGTTATGTTCTGGTTGCTATGGTTACGTTCCGGTTGCTATGGTTATGTTCTGGTTGCTATGGTTACGATCTGGTTGCTATGTTTATGTTCTGGTTGCTATGGTTACGTTCTGGTTGCTATGGTTATGTTCTGGTTGCCATGGTTATGTTCTGGTTGCTATATTTATGTTCTGGTTGCTATGGTTTTGTTCTGGTTGCTATGGTTATGTTCTGGTTGCTATGGTTACGTTCTGGTTGCCATGTTATGTTCTGGTTGCTATGGTTACGTTCCGGTTGCCATGGTTACGTTCCGGTTGCCATGGTTACGTTTCGGTTGCCATGGTTATGTTCTGGTTGCTATGGTTATGTTCTGGTTGCCATGGTTATGTTCTGGTTGCTATGGTTATGTTCTGGTTGCTATGGTTACGTTCTGGTTGCTATGGTTATGTTCTGGTTGCCATGGTTACGTTCTGGTTGCTATGTTTATGTTCTGGTTGCTATGGTTACGTTCTGGTTGCTATGGTTATGTTCTGGTTGCCATGGTTACGTTCTGGTTGCTATGGTTGTGTTCTGGTTGCCATGGTTATGTTCTGGTTGCCATGGTTATGTTCTGGTTGTTATGGTTACGTTCTGGTTGTCATGGTTACGTTCTGGTTGCTATGGTTGTGTTCTGGTTGCCATGGTTATGTTCTGGTTCCTATGGTTACGTTCTGGTTGCTATGGTTACGTTCCGGTTGCTATGGTTATGTTCCGGTTGCTATGGTTACGTTCCGGTTGCCATGGTTATGTTCTGGTTGCTATGGTTACGTTCTGGTTGCCATGGTTATGTTCTGGTTGCTATGGTTACGTTCCGGTTGCCATGGTTATGTTCTGGTTGCCATGGTTACGTTCCGGTTGCTATGGTTACGTTCTGGTTGCCATGCTTATGTTCTGGTTGCTATGGTTACGTTCCGGTTGCCATGGTTATGTTCTGGTTGCCATGGTTACGTTCCGGTCGCCATGGTTATGTTCTGGTTGCTATGGTTACGTTCCGGTTGCCATGGTTATGTTCTGGTTGCCATGGTTACGTTCCGGTTGCCATGGTTACGTTCCGGTTGCCATGGTTACGTTCTTGTTGCTATGGTTACGTTCCGGTTGCCATGGTTATGTTCTGGTTGCCATGGTTACGTTCCGGTTGCCATGGTTATGTTCTGGTTGCTATGGTTATGTTCTGATTGCCATGGTTATATTCTGGTTGCTATGGTTATGTTCTGGTTGCCATGGTTATGTTCTGGTTGCTATGGTTACGTTCCGGTTGCTATGGTTATGTTCTGGTTGCTATGGTTATGTTCTGGTTGCCATGGTTATGTTCTGGTTGCCATGGTTATGTTCTGGTTGCTATGGTTACGTTCTGGTTGCTATGGTTATGTTCTGGTTGCCATGGTTACGTTCTGGTTGCTATGGTTATGTTCTGGTTGCCATGGTTACGTTCTGGTTGCTATGTTTATGTTCTGGTTGCCATGGTTATGTTCTGGTTGCCATGGTTATCCTCTGGTTGCCATGGTTATCCTCTGGTTGCCATGGTTATGTTCTGGTTGCCATGGTTACGTTCTGGTTGCTATGGTTACGTTCTGGTTGCTATGGTTATGTTCTGGTTGCCATGGTTATGTTCTGGTTGCCATGGTTATGTTCTGGTTGCCATGGTTACGTTCCGATTGCCATGGTTATGTTCTGGTTGCTATGGTTATGTTCTGGTTGCCATGGTTATGTTCTGGTTGCTATGGTTATGTTCTGGTTGCCATGGTTATGTTCTGGTTGCTATGGTTACGTTCTGGTTGCTATGGTTATGTTCTGGTTGCCATGGTTACGTTCTGGTTGCTATGTTTATGTTCTGGTTGCTATGGTTACGTTCTGGTTGTCATGGTTATGTTCTGGTTGCTATGGTTATGTTCTGGTTGCTATGGTTATGTTCTGGTTGCCATGGTTACGTTCTGGTTGCTATGGTTATGTTCTGGTTACTATGGTTACGTTCTGGTTGTCATGGTTACGTTCTGGTTGCTATGGTTGTGTTCTGGTTGCCATGGTTATGTTCTGGTTGCTATGGTTACGTTCCGGTTGCCATGGTTACGTTCTGGTTGCCATGGTTACGTTCCGGTTGCCATGGTTATGTTCTGGTTGCTATGGTTACGTTCTGGTTGCCATGGTTACGTTCTGGTTGCTATGGTTACGTTCTGGTTGCCATGGTTACGTTCTGGTAGCTATGGTTACGTTCTGGGTGCTATGGTTATGTTCTGGTTGCCATGGTTATGGTCTGGTTGCTATGGTTACATTCTAGTTGCCATGGTTACGTTCTGGTTGCTATGGTTATGTTCTGGTTGCTATGGTTATGTTCTGGTTGCTATGGTTATGTTCTGTTTGCTATGGTTACATTCTGGTTGCTATGGTTACGTTCCGGTTGCCATGGTTATGTTCTGGTTGCCATGGTTACGTTCCGGTTGCCATGGTTATGTTCTGGTTGCTATGGTTATGTTCTGGTTGCCATGGTTATGTTCTGGTTGCTATGGTTACGTTCTGGTTGCTATGGTTATGTTCTGGTTGCCATGGTTATGTTCTGGTTGCCATGGTTACGTTCTGGTTGCTATGGTTACGTTCTGGTTGCCATGGTTATGTTCTGGTTGCCATGGTTATGTTTTGGTTGCCATGGTTACGTTCTGGTTGCCATTGTTACGTTCTGGTTGCTATGGTTATGTTCTGGTTGTTGTGGTTATGTTCTGGTTGCCGTGGTTACGTTCTGGTTGCCATGGTTACGTTCTGGTTGCTATGGTTATGTTCTGGTTGCTATGGTTACGTTCTGGTTGCTATGGATACGTTCTGGTTGCCATGGTTATGTTCTGGTTGCCATGGTTACGTTCTAGTTGCTATGGTTACGATCTCGTTGCCATGGTTACGTTCTGGTTGCTATGGTTATGTTCTGGTTGCTATGGTTATGTTCTGGTTGCTATGGTTATGTTCTGGTTGCTATGGTTACGTTCTGGTTGCCATGGTTATGTTCTGGTTGCCATGGTTACGTTCCGGTTGCTATGTTTATGTTCTGGTTGCTATGGTTACGATCTGGTTGCTATGGTTATGTTCTGGTTGCCATGGTTACGTTCTGGTTGCTATGTTTATGTTCTGGTTGCTATGGTTACGTTCTGGTTGTCATGGTTATGTTCTGGTTGCCATGGTTACGTTCCGGTTGCCATGGTTATGTTCTGGTTGCTATGGTTACGTTCCGGTTGCTATGGTTATGTTCTGGTTGCTATGGTTACGTTCCGGTTGCTATGGTTACGTTCTGGTTGCTATGGTTACGTTCTGGTTGCCATGGTTACGTTCAGGTTGCTATGGTTACGTTCCGGTTGCCATGGTTATGTTCTGGTTGCCATGGTTACGTTCCGGTTGCCATGGTTATGTTCTGGTTGCTATGGTTATGTTCTGGTTGCCATGGTTATGTTCTGGTTGCTATGGTTATGTTCTGGTTGCAATGGTTATGTTCTGGTTGCTATGGTTACGTTCTGGTTGCTATGGTTATGTTCTGGTTGCCATGGTTATGTTCTGGTTGCCATGGTTATGTTCTGGTTGCCATGGTTATGTTCTGGTTGCTATGGTTATGTTCTGGTTGCCATGGTTACGTTCTGGTTGCCATGTTATGTTCTGGTTGCTATGGTTACGTTCCGGTTGCCATGGTTATGTTCTGGTTGCCATGGTTACGTTCTGGTTGCCATGGTTATGTTCTGGTTGCTATGGTTATGTTCTGGTTGCCATGGTTATGTTCTGGTTGCTATGGTTATGTTCTGGTTGCTATGGTTACGTCCTGGTTGCTATGGTTATGTTCTGGTTGCCATGGTTACGTTCTGGTTGCTATGTTTATGTTCTGGTTGCTATGGTTACGTTCTGGTTGCTATGTTTATGTTCTGGTTGCTATGGTTACGTTCTGGTTGTCATGGTTACGTTCTAGTTGCTATGGTTATGTTCTGGTTATGGTCTGGTTGCTATGGTTATGTTTTGGTTGCCATGGTTACGTTCTGGTTGCCATGGTTACGTTCTGGTTGCTATGGTTATGTTCTGGTTGTTGTGGTTATGTTCTGGTTGCCGTGGTTACGTTCTGGTTGCCATGGTTACGTTCTGGTTGCTATGGTTATGTTCTGGTTGCTATGGTTACGTTCTGGTTGCTATGGATACGTTCTGGTTGCCATGGTTATGTTCTGGTTGCCATGGTTACGTTCTAGTTGCTATGGTTACGTTCTCGTTGCCATGGTTACGTTCTGGTTGCTATGGTTATGTTCTGGTTGCTATGGTTATGTTCTGGTTGCTATGGTTATGTTCTGGTTGCTATGGTTACGTTCTGGTTGCCATGGTTATGTTCTGGTTGCCATGGTTACGTTCCGGTTGCTATGTTTATGTTCTGGTTGCTATGGTTACGTTCTGGTTGCTATGGTTATGTTCTGGTTGCCATGGTTACGTTCTGGTTGCTATGTTTATGTTCTGGTTGCTATGGTTACTTTCTGGTTGTCATGGTTATGTTCTGGTTGCCATGGTTATGTTCCGGTTGCCATGGTTATGTTCTGGTTGCTATGGTTACGTTCCGGTTGCTATGGTTATGTTCTGGTTGCTATGGTTACGTTCCGGTTGCTATGGTTACGTTCTGGTTGCTATGGTTACGTTCTGGTTGCCATGGTTACGTTCAGGTTGCTATGGTTACGTTCCGGTTGCCATGGTTATGTTCTGGTTGCCATGGTTATGTTCCGGTTGCCATGGTTATGTTCTGGTTGCTATGGTTATGTTCTGGTTGCCATGGTTATGTTCTGGTTGCTATGGTTACGTTCTGGTTGCTATGGTTATGTTCTGGTTGCCATGGTTATGTTCTGGTTGCTATGGTTATGTTCTGGTTGCTATGGTTACGTTCCCGTTGCCATGGTTATGTTCTGGTTGCCATGGTTACGTTCCGGTTGCCATGGTTATGTTCTGGTTGCTATGGTTATGTTCTGGTTGCCATGGTTATGTTCTGGTTGCTATGGTTATGTTCTGGTTGCCATGGTTACGTTCTGGTTGCTATGTTTATGTTCTGGTTGCTATGGTTACGTTCTGGTTGTCATGGTTACGTTCTGGTTGCCATGGTTACGTTCCGGTTGCCATGGTTATGTTCTGGTTGCTATGGTTACGTTCCGGTTGCTATGGTTATGTTCTGGTTGCTATGGTTACGATCTGGTTGCTATGTTTATGTTCTGGTTGCTATGGTTACGTTCTGGTTGCTATGGTTATGTTCTGGTTGCCATGGTTATGTTCTGGTTGCTATGTTTATGTTCTGGTTGCTATGGTTATGTTCTGGTTGCTATGGTTATGTTCTGGTTGCTATGGTTACGTTCTGGTTGCCATGTTATGTTCTGGTTGCTATGGTTACGTTCCGGTTGCCATGGTTATGTTCTGGTTGCCATGGTTACGTTCCGGTTGCCATGGTTATGTTCTGGTTGCTATGGTTATGTTCTGGTTGCCATGGTTATGTTCTGGTTGCTATGGTTATGTTCTGGTTGCTATGGTTACGTTCTGGTTGCTATGGTTATGTTCTGGTTGCCATGGTTACGTTCTGGTTAATATGTTTATGTTCTGGTTGCTATGGTTATGTTCTGGTTGCCATGGTTACGTTCTGGTTGCTATGGTTGTGTTCTGGTTGCCATGGTTATGTTCTGGTTGCCATGGTTATGTTCTGGTTGTTATGGTTACGTTCTGGTTGTCATGGTTACGTTCTGGTTGCTATGGTTGTGTTCTGGTTGCCATGGTTATGTTCTGGTTCCTATGGTTACGTTCTGGTTGCTATGGTTACGTTCCGGTTGCTATGGTTATGTTCCGGTTGCTATGGTTACGTTCCGGTTGCCATGGTTATGTTCTGGTTGCTATGGTTACGTTCTGGTTGCCATGGTTATGTTCTGGTTGCTATGGTTACGTTCCGGTTGCCATGGTTATGTTCTGGTTGCCATGGTTACGTTCCGGTTGCTATGGTTACGTTCTGGTTGCCATGCTTATGTTCTGGTTGCTATGGTTACGTTCCGGTTGCCATGGTTATGTTCTGGTTGCCATGGTTACGTTCCGGTCGCCATGGTTATGTTCTGGTTGCTATGGTTACGTTTCGGTTGCCATGGTTATGTTCTGGTTGCCATGGTTACGTTCCGGTTGCCATGGTTACGTTCCGGTTGCCATGGTTACGTTCTTGTTGCTATGGTTACGTTCCGGTTGCCATGGTTATGTTCTGGTTGCCATGGTTACGTTCCGGTTGCCATGGTTATGTTCTGGTTGCTATGGTTATGTTCTGATTGCCATGGTTATATTCTGGTTGCTATGGTTATGTTCTGGTTGCCATGGTTATGTTCTGGTTGCTATGGTTACGTTCCGGTTGCTATGGTTATGTTCTGGTTGCTATGGTTATGTTCTGGTTGCCATGGTTATGTTCTGGTTGCCATGGTTATGTTCTGGTTGCTATGGTTACGTTCTGGTTGCTATGGTTATGTTCTGGTTGCCATGGTTACGTTCTGGTTGCTATGGTTATGTTCTGGTTGCCATGGTTACGTTCTGGTTGCTATGTTTATGTTCTGGTTGCCATGGTTATGTTCTGGTTGCCATGGTTACGTTCCGATTGCCATGGTTATGTTCTGGTTGCTATGGTTATGTTCCGGTTGCCATGGTTATGTTCTGGTTGCTATGGTTATGTTCTGGTTGCCATGGTTATGTTCTGGTTGCTATGGTTACGTTCTGGTTGCTATGGTTATGTTCTGGTTGCCATGGTTACGTTCTGGTTGCTATGTTTATGTTCTGGTTGCTATGGTTACGTTCTGGTTGTCATGGTTATGTTCTGGTTGCCATGGTTACGTTCTGGTTGCTATGGTTATGTTCTGGTTACTATGGTTACGTTCTGGTTGTCATGGTTACGTTCTGGTTGCTATGGTTGTGTTCTGGTTGCCATGGTTATGTTCTGGTTGCCATGGTTATGTTCTGGTTGCTATGGTTACGTTCCGGTTGCCATGGTTACGTTCTGGTTGCCATGGTTACGTTCCGGTTGCCATGGTTATGTTCTGGTTGCTATGGTTACGTTCTGGTTGCCATGGTTACGTTCTGGTTGCTATGGTTACGTTCTGGTTGCCATGGTTACGTTCTGGTAGCTATGGTTACGTTCTGGGTGCTATGGTTATGTTCTGGTTGCCATGGTTATGGTCTGGTTGCTATGGTTACATTCTAGTTGCCATGGTTACGTTCTGGTTGCTATGGTTATGTTCTGGTTGCTATGGTTATGTTCTGGTTGCTATGGTTATGTTCTGTTTGCTATGGTTACATTCTGGTTGCTATGGTTACGTTATGGTTGCCATGGTTACGTTCAGGTTGCTATGGTTACGTTCCGGTTGCCATGGTTATGTTCTGGTTGCCATGGTTACGTTCCGGTTGCCATGGTTATGTTCTGGTTGCTATGGTTATGTTCTGGTTGCCATGGTTATGTTCTGGTTGCTATGGTTACGTTCTGGTTGCTATGGTTATGTTCTGGTTGCCATGGTTATGTTCTGGTTGCCATGGTTATGTTCTGGTTGCTATGGTTATGTTCTGGTTGCTATGGTTATGTTCTGGTTGCTATGGTTATGTTCTGGTTGCTATGGTTATGTTCTGGTTGCTATGGTTACGTTCTGGTTGCCATGTTATGTTCTGGTTGCTATGGTTACGTTCCGGTTGCCATGGTTATGTTCTGGTTGCCATGGTTACGTTCCGGTTGCCATGGTTATGTTCTGGTTGCCATGGTTATGTTCTGGTTGCTATGGTTATGTTCTGGTTGCTATGGTTACGTTCTGGTTGCTATGGTTATGTTCTGGTTGCCATGGTTACGTTCTGGTTGCTATGTTTATGTTCTGGTTGCTATGGTTACGTTCTGGTTGCTATGGTTATGTTCTGGTTGCCATGGTTACGTTCTGGTTGCTATGTTTATGTTCTGGTTGCTATGGTTATGTTCTGGTTGTTATGGTTACGTTCTGGTTGTCATGGTTACTTTCTGGTTGCTATGGTTGTGTTCTGGTTGCCATGGTTATGTTCTGGTTGCCATGGTTATGTTCTGGTTGTTATGGTTACGTTCTGGTTGTCATGGTTACGTTCTGGTTGCTATGGTTGTGTTCTGGTTGCCATGGTTATGTTCTGGTTGCTATGGTTACGTTCTGGTTGCTATGGTTACGTTCCGGTTGCTATGGTTATGTTCCGGTTGCTATGGTTACGTTCCGGTTGCCATGGTTATGTTCTGGTTGCTATGGTTACGTTCTGGTTGCCATGGTTATGTTCTGGTTGCTATGGTTACGTTCCGGTTGCCATGGTTATGTTCTGGTTGCCATGGTTACGTTCTGGTCGCTATGGTTATATTCTGGTTGCCATGGTTACGTTCTGGTTGCTATGTTTATGTTCTGGTTGCTATGGTTACGTTCTGGTTGCTATGGTTATGTTCTGGTTGCCATGGTTACGTTCTGGTTGCTATGTTTATGTTCTGGTTGCTATGGTTACGTTCTGGTTGTCATGGTTATGTTCTGGTTGCTATGGTTATGTTCTGGTTGCTATGGTTATGTTCTGGTTGCCATGGTTACGTTCTGGTTGCTATGGTTATGTTGTGGTTACTATGGTTACGTTCTGGTTGTCATGGTTACGTTCTGGTTGCTATGGTTGTGTTCTGGTTGCCATGGTTATGTTCTGGTTGCCATGGTTATGTTCTGGTTGCTATGGTTACGTTCCGGTTGCCATGGTTATGTTCTGGTTGCCATGGTTACGTTCCGGTTGCCATGGTTATGTTCTGGTTGCTATGGTTACGTTCTGGTTGCCATGGTTACGTTCTGGTTGCTATGGTTACGTTCTGGTTGCCATGGTTACGTTCTGGTTGCTATGGTTACGTTCTGGGTGCTATGGTTATGTTCTGGTTGCCATGGTTATGGTCTGGTTGCTATGGTTACATTCTAGTTGCCATGGTTACATTCTGGTTGCTATGGTTATGTTCTGGTTGCTATGGTTATGTTCTGGTTGCTATGGTTATGTTCTGTTTGCTATGGTTACATTCTGGTTGCTATGGTTACGTTATGGTTGCCATGGTTACGTTCAGGTTGCTATGGTTACGTTCCGGTTGCCATGGTTATGTTCTGGTTGCCATGGTTACGTTCCGGTTGCCATGGTTATGTTCTGGTTGCTATGGTTATGTTCTGGTTGCCATGGTTATGTTCTGGTTGCTATGTTTATGTTCTGGTTGCTATGGTTACGTTCTGGTTGCTATGGTTATGTTATGGTTGCCATGGTTACGTTCTGGTTGCTATGTTTATGTTCTGGTTGCTATGGTTACGTTCTGGTTGTCATGGTTATGTTCTGGTTGCTATGGTTATGTTCTGGTTGCTATGGTTATGTTCTGGTTGCCATGGTTACGTTCTGGTTGCTATGGTTATGTTCTGGTTACTATGGTTACGTTCTGGTTGCTATGGTTATGTTCCGGTTGCTATGGTTACGTTCTGGTTGCTATGGTTATGTTCTGGTTGCCATGGTTACGTTCTGGTTGCTATGTTTATGTTCTGGTTGCTATGGTTACGTTCTGGTTGTCATGGTTATGTTCTGGTTGCTATGGTTATGTTCTGGTTGCTATGGTTATGTTCTGGTTGCCATGGTTACGTTCTGGTTGCTATGGTTATGTTCTGGTTACTATGGTTACGTTCTGGTTGTCATGGTTACGTTCTGGTTGCTATGGTTGTGTTCTGGTTGCCATGGTTATGTTCTGGTTGCCATGGTTATGTTCTGGTTGCTATGGTTATGTTCTGGTTGCTATGGTTACGTTCTGGTTGCTATGGTTATGTTCTGGTTGCCATGGTTACGTTCTGGTTGCTATGTTTATGTTCTGGTTGCTATGGTTACGTTCTGGTTGCTATGTTTATGTTCTGGTTGCTATGGTTACGTTCTGGTTGTCATGGTTACGTTCTAGTTGCTATGGTTATGTTCTGGTTATGGTCTGGTTGCTATGGTTATGTTTTGGTTGCCATGGTTACGTTCTGGTTGCCATGGTTACGTTCTGGTTGCTATGGTTATGTTCTGGTTGTTGTGGTTATGTTCTGGTTGCCGTGGTTACGTTCTGGTTGCCATGGTTACGTTCTGGTTGCTATGGTTATGTTCTGGTTGCTATGGTTACGTTCTGGTTGCTATGGATACGTTCTGGTTGCCATGGTTATGTTCTGGTTGCCATGGTTACGTTCTAGTTGCCATGGTTACGTTCCGGTTGCTATGTTTATGTTCTGGTTGCTATGGTTACGTTCTGGTTGCTATGGTTATGTTCTGGTTGCCATGGTTACGTTCTGGTTGCTATGTTTATGTTCTGGTTGCTATGGTTACTTTCTGGTTGTCATGGTTATGTTCTGGTTGCCATGGTTACGTTCCGGTTGCCATGGTTATGTTCTGGTTGCTATGGTTACGTTCCGGTTGCTATGGTTATGTTCTGGTTGCTATGGTTACGTTCCGGTTGCTATGGTTACGTTCTGGTTGCCATGGTTACGTTCAGGTTGCTATGGTTACGTTCCGGTTGCCATGGTTATGTTCTGGTTGCCATGGTTACGTTCCGGTTGCCATGGTTATGTTCTGGTTGCTATGGTTATGTTCTGGTTGCCATGGTTATGTTCTGGTTGCTATGGTTACGTTCTGGTTGCTATGGTTATGTTCTGGTTGCCATGGTTATGTTCTGGTTGTTATGGTTATGTTCTGGTTGCTATGGTTACGTTCCCGTTGCCATGGTTATGTTCTGGTTGCCATGGTTACGTTCCGGTTGCCATGGTTATGTTCTGGTTGCTATGGTTATGTTCTGGTTGCCATGGTTATGTTCTGGTTGCTATGGTTATGTTCTGGTTGCCATGGTTACGTTCTGGTTGCTATGTTTATGTTCTGGTTGCTATGGTTACGTTCTGGTTGTCATGGTTACGTTCTGGTTGCCATGGTTACGTTCCGGTTGCCATGGTTACGTTCTGGTTGCTATGGTTACGTTCCGGTTGCTATGGTTATGTTCTGGTTGCTATGGTTACGATCTGGTTGCTATGTTTATGTTCTGGTTGCTATGGTTACGTTCTGGTTGCTATGGTTATGTTCTGGTTGCTATGTTTATGTTCTGGTTGCTATGGTTATGTTCTGGTTGCTATGGTTATGTTCTGGTTGCTATGGTTATGTTCTGGTTGCTATGGTTACGTTCTGGTTGCCATGTTATGTTCTGGTTGCTATGGTTACGTTCCGGTTGCCATGTTATGTTCTGGTTGCTATGGTTACGTTCCGGTTGCCATGGTTATGTTCTGGTTGCTATGGTTATGTTCTGGTTGCTATGGTTACGTTCTGGTTGCTATGGTTATGTTCTGGTTGCCATGGTTACGTTCTGGTTGCTATGTTTATGTTCTGGTTGCTATGGTTACGTTCTGGTTGCTATGGTTATGTTCTGGTTGCCATGGTTACGTTCTGGTTGCTATGGTTGTGTTCTGGTTGCCATGGTTATGTTCTGGTTGCCATGGTTATGTTCTGGTTGTTATGGTTACGTTCTGGTTGTCATGGTTACGTTCTGGTTGCTATGGTTATGTTCTGGTTGCTATGGTTACGTTCTGGTTGCTATGGTTATGTTCTGGTTGCCATGGTTACGTTCCGGTTGCTATGGTTACGTTCTGGTTGCCATGCTTATGTTCTGGTTGCTATGGTTACGTTCCGGTTGCCATGGTTATGTTCTGGTTGCCATGGTTACGTTCCGGTTGCCATGGTTATGTTCTGGTTGCTATGGTTACGTTCCGGTTGCCATGGTTATGTTCTGGTTGCCATGGTTACGTTCCGGTTGCCATGGTTACGTTCCGGTTGCCATGGTTACGTTCTTGTTGCTATGGTTACGTTCCGGTTGCCATGGTTATGTTCTGGTTGCCATGGTTACGTTCCGGTTGCCATGGTTATGTTCTGGTTGCTATGGTTATGTTCTGATTGCCATGGTTATATTCTGGTTGCTATGGTTATGTTCTGGTTGCCATGGTTATGTTCTGGTTGCTATGGTTACGTTCCGGTTGCTATGGTTATGTTCTGGTTGCTATGGTTATGTTCTGGTTGCCATGGTTATGTTCTGGTTGCCATGGTTATGTTCTGGTTGCTATGGTTACGTTCTGGTTGCTATGGTTATGTTCTGGTTGCCATGGTTACGTTCTGGTTGCTATGGTTATGTTCTGGTTGCCATGGTTACGTTCTGGTTGCTATGTTTATGTTCTGGTTGCCATGGTTATGTTCTGGTTGCCATGGTTATCCTCTGGTTGCCATGGTTATCCTCTGGTTGCCATGGTTATGTTCTGGTTGCCATGGTTACGTTCTGGTTGCTATGGTTACGTTCTGGTTGCTATGGTTATGTTCTGGTTGCCATGGTTATGTTTTGGTTGCCATGGTTATGTTCCGGTTGCCATGGTTACGTTCCGATTGCCATGGTTATGTTCTGGTTGCTATGGTTATGTTCTGGTTGCCATGGTTATGTTCTGGTTGCCATGGTTATGTTCTGGTTGCTATGGTTACGTTCTGGTTGCTATGGTTACGTTCTGGTTGCTATGGTTATATTCTGGTTGCCATGGTTACGTTCTGGTTGCTATGTTTATGTTTTGGTTGCTATGGTTACGTTCTGGTTGCTATGGTTATGTTCTGGTTGCCATGGTTACGTTCTGGTTGCTATGTTTATGTTCTGGTTGCTATGGTTACGTTCTGGTTGTCATGGTTATGTTCTGGTTGCTATGGTTATGTTCTGGTTGCTATGGTTATGTTCTGGTTGCCATGGTTACGTTCTGGTTGCTATGGTTATGTTCTGGTTACTATGGTTACGTTCTGGTTGTCATGGTTACGTTCTGGTTGCTATGGTTGTGTTCTGGTTGCCATGGTTATGTTCTGGTTGCCATGGTTATGTTCTGGTTGCTATGGTTACGTTCCGGTTGCCATGGTTATGTTCTGGTTGCCATGGTTACGTTCCGGTTGCCATGGTTATGTTCTGGTTGCTATGGTTACGTTCTGGTTGCCATGGTTACGTTCTGGTTGCTATGGTTACGTTCTGGTTGCCATGGTTACGTTCTGGTAGCTATGGTTACGTTCTGGGTGCTATGGTTATGTTCTGGTTGCCATGGTTATGGTCTGGTTGCTATGGTTACATTCTAGTTGCCATGGTTACGTTCTGGTTGCTATGGTTATGTTCTGGTTGCTATGGTTATGTTCTGGTTGCTATGGTTATGTTCTGTTTGCTATGGTTACATTCTGGTTGCTATGGTTACGTTATGGTTGCCATGGTTACGTTCAGGTTGCTATGGTTACGTTCCGGTTGCCATGGTTATGTTCTGGTTGCCGTGGTTATGTTCTGGTTGCCATGGTTATGTTCTGGTTGCTATGGTTATGTTCTGGTTGCTATGGTTATGTTCTGGTTGCTATGGTTATGTTCTGGTTGCTATGGTTATGTTCTGGTTGCTATGGTTACGTTCTGGTTGCCATGTTATGTTCTGGTTGCTATGGTTACGTTCCGGTTGCCATGGTTATGTTCTGGTTGCCATGGTTACGTTCCGGTTGCCATGGTTATGTTCTGGTTGCCATGGTTATGTTCTGGTTGCTATGGTTATGTTCTGGTTGCTATGGTTACGTTCTGGTTGCTATGGTTATGTTCTGGTTGCCATGGTTACGTTCTGGTTGCTATGTTTATGTTCTGGTTGCTATGGTTATGTTCTGGTTGCCATGGTTACGTTCTGGTTGCTATGTTTATGTTCTGGTTGCTATGGTTATGTTCTGGTTGTTATGGTTGCGTTCTGGTTGTCATGGTTACATTCAGGTTGCTATGGTTGTGTTCTGGTTGCCATGGTTATGTTCTGGTTGCCATGGTTATGTTCTGGTTGCTATGGTTATGTTCTGGTTGCTATGGTTACGTTCTGGTTGCTATGGTTATGTTCTGGTTGCCATGGTTACGTTCTGGTTGCTATGTTTATGTTCTGGTTGCTATGGTTATGTTCTGGTTGTTATGGTTGCGTTCTGGTTGTCATGGTTACATTCAGGTTGCTATGGTTGTGTTCTGGTTGCCATGGTTATGTTCTGGTTGCCATGGTTATGTTCTGGTTGTTATGGTTACGTTCTGGTTGTCATGGTTACGTTCTGGTTGCTATGGTTGTGTTCTGGTTGCCATGGTTATGTTCTGGTTGCTATGGTTACGTTCTGGTTGCTATGGTTACGTTCTGGTTGCCATGGTTATGTTCTGGTTGCTATGGTTACGTTCCGGTTGCCATGGTTATGTTCTGGTTGCCATGGTTACGTTCTGGTCGCTATGGTTATATTCTGGTTGCCATGGTTACGTTCTGGTTGCTATGTTTATGTTCTGGTTGCTATGGTTACGTTCTGGTTGCTATGGTTATGTTCTGGTTGCCATGGTTACGTTCTGGTTGCTATGTTTATGTTCTGGTTGCTATGGTTACGTTCTGGTTGTCATGGTTATGTTCTGGTTGCTATGGTTATGTTCTGGTTGCTATGGTTATGTTCTGGTTGCCATGGTTACGTTCTGGTTGCTATGGTTATGTTCTGGTTACTATGGTTACGTTCTGGTTGTCATGGTTACGTTCTGGTTGCTATGGTTGTGTTCTGGTTGCCATGGTTATGTTCTGGTTGCCATGGTTATGTTCTGGTTGCTATGGTTACGTTCCGGTTGCCATGGTTATGTTCTGGTTGCCATGGTTACGTTCCGGTTGCCATGGTTATGTTCTGGTTGCTATGGTTACGTTCTGGTTGCCATGGTTACGTTCTGGTTGCTATGGTTACGTTCTGGTTGCCATGGTTACGTTCTGGTTGCTATGGTTACGTTCTGGGTGCTATGGTTGTGTTCTGGTTGCCATGGTTATGGTCTGGTTGCTATGGTTACATTCTAGTTGCCATGGTTACGTTCTGGTTGCTATGGTTATGTTCTGGTTGCTATGGTTATGTTCTGGTTGCTATGGTTATGTTCTGTTTGCTATGGTTACATTCTGGTTGCTATGGTTACGTTATGGTTGCCATGGTTACGTTCAGGTTGCTACGGTTACGTTCCGGTTGCCATGGTTATGTTCTGGTTGCCATGGTTACGTTCCGGTTGCCATGGTTATGTTCTGGTTGCTATGGTTATGTTCTGGTTGCCATGGTTATGTTCTGGTTGCTATGGTTACGTTCTGGTTGCTATGGTTATGTTCTGGTTGCCATGGTTATGTTCTGGTTGCCATGGTTATGTTCTGGTCGCTATGGTTATGTTCTGGTTGCTATGGTTACGTTCCCGTTGCCATGGTTATGTTCTGGTTGCCATGGTTACGTTCCGGTTGCCATGGTTATGTTCTGGTTGCTATGGTTATGTTCTGGTTGCCATGGTTATGTTCTGGTTGCTATGGTTATGTTCTGGTTGCCATGGTTACGTTCTGGTTGCTATGTTTATGTTCTGGTTGCTATGGTTACGTTCTTTTTGTCATGGTTACGTTCTGGTTGCCATGGTTACGTTCCGGTTGCCATGGTTATGTTCTGGTTGCTATGGTTACGTTCCGGTTGCTATGGTTACGTTCTGGTTGCTATGTTTATGTTCTGGTTGCTATGGTTACGTTCTGGTTGCTATGGTTATGTTCTGGTTGCCATGGTTATGTTCTGGTTGCTATGTTTATGTTCTGGTTGCTATGGTTATGTTCTGGTTGCTATGGTTATGTTCTGGTTGCCATGGTTATGTTCTGGTTGCTATGTTTATGTTCTGGTTGCTATGGTTATGTTCTGGTTGCTATGGTTATGTTCTGGTTGCCATGGTTACGTTCCGGTTGCCATGGTTATGTTCTGGTTGCCATGGTTATGTTCTGGTTGCTATGGTTATGTTCTGGTTGCTATGGTTACGTTCTGGTTGCTATGGTTATGTTCTGGTTGCCATGGTTACGTTCTGGTTGCTATGTTTATGTTCTGGTTGCTATGGTTACGTTCTGGTTGCTATGGTTATGTTCTGGTTGCCATGGTTACGTTCTGGTTGCTATGTTTATGTTCTGGTTGCTATGGTTATGTTCTGGTTGTTATGGTTACGTTCTGGTTGTCATGGTTACGTTCTGGTTGCTATGGTTGTGTTCTGGTTGCCATGGTTATGTTCTGGTTGCCATGGTTATGTTCTGGTTGTTATGGTTACGTTCTGGTTGTCATGGTTACGTTCTGGTTGCTATGGTTGTGTTCTGGTTGCCATGGTTATGTTCTGGTTGCTATGGTTACGTTCTGGTTGCTATGGTTACGTTCCGGTTGCTATGGTTATGTTCCGGTTGCTATGGTTACGTTCCGGTTGCCATGGTTATGTTCTGGTTGCTATGGTTACGTTCTGGTTGCCATGGTTATGTTCTGGTTGCTATGGTTACGTTCCGGTTGCCATGGTTATGTTCTGGTTGCCATGGTTACGTTCCGGTTGCTATGGTTACGTTCTGGTTGCCATGGTTATGTTCTGGTTGCTATGGTTACGTTCCGGTTGCCATGGTTATGTTCTGGTTGCCATGGTTACGTTCCGGTTGCCATGGTTATGTTCTGGTTGCTATGGTTACGTTCTGGTTGCCATGGTTATGTTCTGGTTGCTATGGTTACGTTCTGGTTGCCATGGTTATGTTCTGGTTGCTATGGTTACGTTCCGGTTGCCATGGTTATGTTCTGGTTGCCATGGTTACGTTCCGGTTGCCATGGTTACGTTCCGGTTGCCATGGTTACGTTCTTGTTGCTATGGTTACGTTCCGGTTGCCATGGTTATGTTCTGGTTGCCATGGTTACGTTCCGGTTGCCATGGTTATGTTCTGGTTGCTATGGTTATGTTTTGATTGCCATGGTTATATTCTGGTTGCTATGGTTATGTTCTGGTTGCCATGGTTATGTTCTGGTTGCTATGGTTATGTTCTGGTTGCGATGGTTATGTTCTGTTAGCCATGGTTATGTTCTGGTTGCTATGGTTACGTTCTGGTTGCTATGGTTATGTTCTGGTTGCCATGGTTACGTTCTGGTTGCTATGGTTATGTTCTGGTTGCCATGGTTACGTTCTGGTTGCTATGTTTATGTTCTGGTTGCCATGGTTATGTTCTGGTTGCCATGGTTATCCTCTGGTTGCCATGGTTACGTTCTGGTTGCTATGGTTATGTTCTGGTTGCTATGGTTACGTTCTGGTTGCTATGGTTATGTTCTGGTTGCCATGGTTACGTTCTGGTTGCTATGTTTATGTTATGGTTGCCATGGTTATGTTCTGGTTGCTATGGTTACGTTCTGGTTGCTATGGTTATGTTCTGGTTGCCATGGTTACGTTCTGGTTGCTATGTTTATGTTCTGGTTGCCATGGTTATGTTCTGGTTGCTATGGTTATGTTCTGATTGCCATGGTTATGTTCTGGTTGCTATGGTTACGTTCTGGTTGCTATGGTTATATTCTGGTTGCCATGGTTATGTTCTGGTTGCTATGGTTACGTTCCGGTTGCCATGGTTATGTTCTGGTTGCCATGGTTACGTTCCGGTTGCCATGGTTACGTTCCGGTTGCCATGGTTACGTTCTTGTTGCTATGGTTACGTTCCGGTTGCCATGGTTATGTTCTGGTTGCCATGGTTACGTTCCGGTTGCCATGGTTATGTTCTGGTTGCTATGGTTATGTTTTGATTGCCATGGTTATATTCTGGTTGCTATGGTTATGTTCTGGTTGCCATGGTTATGTTCTGGTTGCTATGGTTATGTTCTGGTTGCGATGGTTATGTTCTGTTAGCCATGGTTATGTTCTGGTTGCTATGGTTACGTTCTGGTTGCTATGGTTATGTTCTGGTTGCCATGGTTACGTTCTGGTTGCTATGGTTATGTTCTGGTTGCCATGGTTACGTTCTGGTTGCTATGTTTATGTTCTGGTTGCCATGGTTATGTTCTGGTTGCCATGGTTATCCTCTGGTTGCCATGGTTACGTTCTGGTTGCTATGGTTATGTTCTGGTTGCTATGGTTACGTTCTGGTTGCTATGGTTATGTTCTGGTTGCCATGGTTACGTTCTGGTTGCTATGTTTATGTTATGGTTGCCATGGTTATGTTCTGGTTGCTATGGTTACGTTCTGGTTGCTATGGTTATGTTCTGGTTGCCATGGTTACGTTCTGGTTGCTATGTTTATGTTCTGGTTGCCATGGTTATGTTCTGGTTGCTATGGTTATGTTCTGATTGCCATGGTTATGTTCTGGTTGCTATGGTTACGTTCTGGTTGCTATGGTTATATTCTGGTTGCCATGGTTACGTTCTGGTTGCTATGTTTATGTTCTGGTTGCTATGGTTACGTTCTGGTTGCTATGGTTATGTTCTGGTTGCTATGGTTACGTTCTGGTTGCTATGGTTATGTTCTGGTTGCCATGGTTACGTTCTGGTTGCTATGTTTATGTTATGGTTGCCATGGTTATGTTCTGGTTGCTATGGTTACGTTCTGGTTGCTATGGTTATGTTCTGGTTGCCATGGTTACGTTCTGGTTGCTATGTTTATGTTCTGGTTGCCATGGTTATGTTCTGGTTGCTATGGTTATGTTCTGGTTGCCATGGTTATGTTCTGGTTGCTATGGTTACGTTCTGGTTGCTATGGTTATATTCTGGTTGCCATGGTTACGTTCTGGTTGCTATGTTTATGTTCTGGTTGCTATGGTTATGTTCTGGTTGCTATGGTTATGTTCTGGTTGCCATGGTTACGTTCTGGTTGCTATGGTTATGTTCTGGTTACTATGGTTACGTTCTGGTTGTCATGGTTACGTTCTGGTTGCTATGGTTGTGTTCTGGTTGCCATGGTTATGTTCTGGTTGCCATGGTTATGTTCTGGTTGCTATGGTTACGTTCCGGTTGCCATGGTTATGTTCTGGTTGCCATGGTTACGTTCCGGTTGCTATGGTTACGTTCCCGTTGCCATGGTTATGTTCTGGTTGCCATGGTTACGTTCCGGTTGCCATGGTTATGTTCTGGTTGCCATGGTTATGTTCTGGTTGCTATGGTTATGTTCTGGTTGCTATGGTTACGTTCTGGTTGCTATGGTTATGTTCTGGTTGCTATGGTTACGTTCTGGTTGCTATGTTTATGTTCTGGTTGCTATGGTTACGTTCTGGTTGCTATGGTTATGTTCTGGTTGCCATGGTTACGTTCTGGTTGCTATGTTTATGTTCTGGTTGCTATGGTTATGTTCTGGTTGTTATGGTTACGTTCTGGTTGTCATGGTTACGTTCTGGTTGCTATGGTTGTGTTCTGGTTGCCATGGTTATGTTCTGGTTGCCATGGTTATGTTCTGGTTGTTATGGTTACGTTCTGGTTGTCATGGTTACGTTCTGGTTGCTATGGTTGTGTTCTGGTTGCTATGGTTACGTTCTGGTTGCTATGGTTACGTTCCGGTTGCTATGGTTATGTTCCGGTTGCTATGGTTACGTTCCGGTTGCCATGGTTATGTTCTGGTTGCTATGGTTACGTTCTGGTTGCCATGGTTATGTTCTGGTTGCTATGGTTACGTTCCGGTTGCCATGGTTATGTTCTGGTTGCCATGGTTACGTTCTGGTTGCTATGGTTATGTTCTGGTTACTATGGTTACGTTCTGGTTGTCATGGTTACGTTCTGGTTGCTATGGTTGTGTTCTGGTTGCCATGGTTATGTTCTGGTTGCCATGGTTATGTTCTGGTTGCTATGGTTACGTTCCGGTTGCCATGGTTATGTTCTGGTTGCCATGGTTACGTTCCGGTTGCCATGGTTATGTTCTGGTTGCTATGGTTACGTTCTGGTTGCCATGGTTACGTTCTGGTTGCTATGGTTACGTTCTGGTTGCCATGGTTACGTTCTGGTTGCTATGGTTATGTTCTGGTTGCTATGGTTATGTTCTGGTTGCTATGGTTATGTTCTGTTT
The DNA here is from genome assembly GCF_031893055.1 of Leptodactylus fuscus. NCBI lineage: Eukaryota > Metazoa > Chordata > Amphibia > Anura > Leptodactylidae > Leptodactylus > Leptodactylus fuscus. The sequence continues at coordinate 34,129 of NW_027439898.1, forward strand.
GCTATGGTTACATTCTGGTTGCTATGGTTACGTTATGGTTGCCATGGTTACGTTCAGGTTGCTATGGTTACGTTCCGGTTGTCATGGTTATGTTCTGGTTGCCATGGTTACGTTCCGGTTGCCATGGTTATGTTCTGGTTGCTATGGTTATGTTCTGGTTGCCATGGTTATGTTCTGGTTGCTATGGTTACGTTCTAGTTGCTATGGTTATGTTCTGGTTGCCATGGTTATGTTCTGGTTGCCATGGTTATGTTCTGGTTGCTATGGTTATGTTCTGGTTGCTATGGTTACGTTCCCGTTGCCATGGTTATGTTCTGGTTGCCATGGTTACGTTCCGGTTGCCATGGTTATGTTCTGGTTGCTATGGTTATGTTCTGGTTGCCATGGTTATGTTCTGGTTGCTATGGTTATGTTCTGGTTGCCATGGTTACGTTCTGGTTGCTATGTTTATGTTCTGGTTGCTATGGTTACGTTCTGGTTGTCATGGTTACGTTCTGGTTGCCATGGTTACGTTCCGGTTGCCATGGTTATGTTCTGGTTGCTATGGTTACGTTCCGGTTGCTATGGTTACGTTCTGGTTGCTATGTTTATGTTCTGGTTGCTATGGTTACGTTCTGGTTGCTATGGTTATGTTCTGGTTGCCATGGTTATGTTCTGGTTGCTATGTTTATGTTCTGGTTGCTATGGTTATGTTCTGGTTGCTATGGTTATGTTCTGGTTGCTATGGTTATGTTCTGGTTGCTATGGTTACGTTCTGGTTGCCATGTTATGTTCTGGTTGCTATGGTTACGTTCCGGTTGCCATGGTTATGTTCTGGTTGCCATGGTTACGTTCCGGTTGCCATGGTTATGTTCTGGTTGCTATGGTTATGTTCTGGTTGCTATGGTTACGTTCTGGTTGCTATGGTTATGTTCTGGTTGCCATGGTTACGTTCTGGTTGCTATGTTTATGTTCTGGTTGCTATGGTTACGTTCTGGTTGCTATGGTTATGTTCTGGTTGCCATGGTTACGTTCTGGTTGCTATGGTTATGTTCTGGTTGTTATGGTTACGTTCTGGTTGTCATGGTTACGTTCTGGTTGCTATGGTTGTGTTCTGGTTGCCATGGTTATGTTCTGGTTGCCATGGTTATGTTCTGGTTGTTATGGTTACGTTCTGGTTGTCATGGTTACGTTCTGGTTGCTATGGTTGTGTTCTGGTTGCCATGGTTATGTTCTGGTTGCTATGGTTACGTTCTGGTTGCTATGGTTACGTTCCGGTTGCTATGGTTATGTTCCGGTTGCTATGGTTACGTTCCGGTTGCTATGGTTACGTTCTGGTTGCTATGGTTATGTTCTGGTTGCCATGGTTACGTTCTAGTTTCTATGGTTATGGTCTGGTTGCCATGGTTACGTTCTGGTTGCTATGGTTATGTTCTGGTTGCCATGGTTATGTTCTGGTTGCTATGGTTACGTTCTGGTTGCTATGGTTACGTTCTGGTTGCCATGGTTATGTTCTGGTTGCCATGGTTATGTTTTGGTTGCCATGGTTACGTTCTGGTTGCCATTGTTACGTTCTGGTTGCTATGGTTATGTTCTGGTTGTTGTGGTTATGTTCTGGTTGCCGTGGTTACGTTCTGGTTGCCATGGTTACGTTCTGGTTGCTATGGTTATGTTCTGGTTGCTATGGTTACGTTCTGGTTGCTATGGATACGTTCTGGTTGCCATGGTTATGTTCTGGTTGCCATGGTTACGTTCTAGTTGCTATGGTTACGTTCTCGTTGCCATGGTTACGTTCTGGTTGCTATGGTTATGTTCTGGTTGCTATGGTTATGTTCTGGTTGCTATGGTTATGTTCTGGTTGCTATGGTTACGTTCTGGTTGCCATGGTTATGTTCTGGTTGCCATGGTTACGTTCCGGTTGCTATGTTTATGTTCTGGTTGCTATGGTTACGTTCTGGTTGTCATGGTTATGTTCTGGTTGCCATGGTTACGTTCCGGTTGCCATGGTTATGTTCTGGTTGCTATGGTTACGTTCCGGTTGCTATGGTTATGTTCTGGTTGCTATGGTTACATTCCGGTTGCTATGGTTACGTTCTGGTTGCTATGGTTACGTTCTGGTTGCCATGGTTACGTTCAGGTTGCTATGGTTACGTTCCGGTTGCCATGGTTATGTTCTGGTTGCCATGGTTACGTTCCGGTTGCCATGGTTATGTTCTGGTTGCTATGGTTATGTTCTGGTTGCCATGGTTATGTTCTGGTTGCTATGGTTATGTTCTGGTTGCAATGGTTATGTTCTGGTTGCTATGGTTACGTTCTGGTTGCTATGGTTATGTTCTGGTTGCCATGGTTATGTTCTGGTTGCCATGGTTATGTTCTGGTTGCCATGGTTATGTTCTGGTTACTATGGTTATGTTCTGGTTGCCATGGTTACGTTCTGGTTGCCATGTTATGTTCTGGTTGCTATGGTTACGTTCCGGTTGCCATGGTTATGTTCTGGTTGCCATGGTTACGTTCTGGTTGCCATGGTTATGTTCTGGTTGCTATGGTTATGTTCTGGTTGCCATGGTTATGTTCTGGTTGCTATGGTTATGTTCTGGTTGCTATGGTTACGTCCTGGTTGCTATGGTTATGTTCTGGTTGCCATGGTTACGTTCTGGTTGCTATGTTTATGTTCTGGTTGCTATGGTTACGTTCTGGTTGCTATGTTTATGTTCTGGTTGCTATGGTTACGTTCTGGTTGTCATGGTTTTGTTCTAGTTGCTATGGTTATGTTCTGGTTATGGTCTGGTTGCTATGGTTATGTTTTGGTTGCCATGGTTACGTTCTGGTTGCCATGGTTACGTTCTGGTTGCTATGGTTATGTTCTGGTTGTTGTGGTTACGTTCTGGTTGCCGTGGTTACGTTCTGGTTGCCATGGTTACGTTCTGGTTGCTATGGTTATGTTCTGGTTGCTATGGTTACGTTCTGGTTGCTATGGATACGTTCTGGTTGCCATGGTTATGTTCTGGTTGCCATGGTTACGTTCTAGTTGCTATGGTTACGTTCTCGTTGCCATGGTTACGTTCTGGTTGCTATGGTTATGTTCTGGTTGCTATGGTTATGTTCTGGTTGCTATGGTTATGTTCTGGTTGCTATGGTTATGTTCTGGTTGCTATGGTTACGTTCTGGTTGCCATGGTTATGTTCTGGTTGCCATGGTTACGTTCCGGTTGCTATGTTTATGTTCTGGTTGCTATGGTTACGTTCTGGTTGCTATGGTTATGTTCTGGTTGCCATGGTTACGTTCTGGTTGCTATGTTTATGTTCTGGTTGCTATGGTTACTTTCTGGTTGTCATGGTTATGTTCTGGTTGCCATGGTTACGTTCCGGTTGCCATGGTTATGTTCTGGTTGCTATGGTTACGTTCCGGTTGCTATGGTTATGTTCTGGTTGCTATGGTTACGTTCCGGTTGCTATGGTTACGTTCTGGTTGCTATGGTTACGTTCTGGTTGCCATGGTTACGTTCAGGTTGCTATGGTTACGTTCCGGTTGCCATGGTTATGTTCTGGTTGCCATGGTTACGTTCCGGTTGCCATGGTTATGTTCTGGTTGCTATGGTTATGTTCTGGTTGCCATGGTTATGTTCTGGTTGCTATGGTTACGTTCTGGTTGCTATGGTTATGTTCTGGTTGCCATGGTTATGTTCTGGTTGCTATGGTTATGTTCTGGTTGCTATGGTTACGTTCCCGTTGCCATGGTTATGTTCTGGTTGCCATGGTTACGTTCCGGTTGCCATGGTTATGTTCTGGTTGCTATGGTTATGTTCTGGTTGCCATGGTTATGTTCTGGTTGCTATAGTTATGTTCTGGTTGCCATGGTTACGTTCTGGTTGCTATGTTTATGTTCTGGTTGCTATGGTTACGTTCTGGTTGTCATGGTTACGTTCTGGTTGCCATGGTTACGTTCCGGTTGCCATGGTTATGTTCTGGTTGCTATGGTTACGTTCCGGTTGCTATGGTTATGTTCTGGTTGCTATGGTTACGATCTGGTTGCTATGTTTATGTTCTGGTTGCTATGGTTACGTTCTGGTTGCTATGGTTATGTTCTGGTTGCCATGGTTATGTTCTGGTTGCTATATTTATGTTCTGGTTGCTATGGTTTTGTTCTGGTTGCTATGGTTATGTTCTGGTTGCTATGGTTACGTTCTGGTTGCCATGTTATGTTCTGGTTGCTATGGTTACGTTCCGGTTGCCATGGTTACGTTCCGGTTGCCATGGTTACGTTTCGGTTGCCATGGTTATGTTCTGGTTGCTATGGTTATGTTCTGGTTGCCATGGTTATGTTCTGGTTGCTATGGTTATGTTCTGGTTGCTATGGTTACGTTCTGGTTGCTATGGTTATGTTCTGGTTGCCATGGTTACGTTCTGGTTGCTATGTTTATGTTCTGGTTGCTATGGTTACGTTCTGGTTGCTATGGTTATGTTCTGGTTGCCATGGTTACGTTCTGGTTGCTATGGTTGTGTTCTGGTTGCCATGGTTATGTTCTGGTTGCCATGGTTATGTTCTGGTTGTTATGGTTACGTTCTGGTTGTCATGGTTACGTTCTGGTTGCTATGGTTGTGTTCTGGTTGCCATGGTTATGTTCTGGTTCCTATGGTTACGTTCTGGTTGCTATGGTTACGTTCCGGTTGCTATGGTTATGTTCCGGTTGCTATGGTTACGTTCCGGTTGCCATGGTTATGTTCTGGTTGCTATGGTTACGTTCTGGTTGCCATGGTTATGTTCTGGTTGCTATGGTTACGTTCCGGTTGCCATGGTTATGTTCTGGTTGCCATGGTTACGTTCCGGTTGCTATGGTTACGTTCTGGTTGCCATGCTTATGTTCTGGTTGCTATGGTTACGTTCCGGTTGCCATGGTTATGTTCTGGTTGCCATGGTTACGTTCCGGTCGCCATGGTTATGTTCTGGTTGCTATGGTTACGTTCCGGTTGCCATGGTTATGTTCTGGTTGCCATGGTTACGTTCCGGTTGCCATGGTTACGTTCCGGTTGCCATGGTTACGTTCTTGTTGCTATGGTTACGTTCCGGTTGCCATGGTTATGTTCTGGTTGCCATGGTTACGTTCCGGTTGCCATGGTTATGTTCTGGTTGCTATGGTTATGTTCTGATTGCCATGGTTATATTCTGGTTGCTATGGTTATGTTCTGGTTGCCATGGTTATGTTCTGGTTGCTATGGTTACGTTCCGGTTGCTATGGTTATGTTCTGGTTGCTATGGTTATGTTCTGGTTGCCATGGTTATGTTCTGGTTGCCATGGTTATGTTCTGGTTGCTATGGTTACGTTCTGGTTGCTATGGTTATGTTCTGGTTGCCATGGTTACGTTCTGGTTGCTATGGTTATGTTCTGGTTGCCATGGTTACGTTCTGGTTGCTATGTTTATGTTCTGGTTGCCATGGTTATGTTCTGGTTGCCATGGTTATCCTCTGGTTGCCATGGTTATCCTCTGGTTGCCATGGTTATGTTCTGGTTGCCATGGTTACGTTCTGGTTGCTATGGTTACGTTCTGGTTGCTATGGTTATGTTCTGGTTGCCATGGTTATGTTCTGGTTGCCATGGTTATGTTCTGGTTGCCATGGTTACGTTCCGATTGCCATGGTTATGTTCTGGTTGCTATGGTTATGTTCTGGTTGCCATGGTTATGTTCTGGTTGCTATGGTTATGTTCTGGTTGCCATGGTTATGTTCTGGTTGCTATGGTTACGTTCTGGTTGCTATGGTTATGTTCTGGTTGCCATGGTTACGTTCTGGTTGCTATGTTTATGTTCTGGTTGCTATGGTTACGTTCTGGTTGTCATGGTTATGTTCTGGTTGCTATGGTTATGTTC
>NW_027439899.1:0-39948 GCF_031893055.1 Leptodactylus fuscus
TGTGGGCACTGTATATTATAATAACAGAGGACATTATGTAATATATGGGGCACTGTATATTATAATAACAGAGGACATTATGTAATATAAGGGGCACTGTATATTATAATAACAGAGGACATTATATAATGATAGGGGGCACTGTATATTATAATATCAGAGGACATTATGTAATATAAGGGGCACTGTATATTATAATAACAGAGGACATTATGTAATATAAGGGGCACTGTATATTATAATAACAGAGGACATTATATAATGATAGGGGGCACTGTATATTATAATAACAGAGGACATTATGTAATGATAGGGGGCACTGTATATTATAATAACAGAGGACATTATGTAATATAAGGGGCACTGTATATTATAATAACAGAGGACATTATGTAATATAAGGGGCACTGTATATTATAGTAACAGAGGACATTATGTAATGATAGGGGGCACTGTATATTATAATAACAGAGGACATTATGTAATATAAGGGGCACTGTATATTATAATAACAGAGGACATTATATAATGATAGGGGGCACTGTATATTATAATATCAGAGGACATCATGTAATATAAGGGGCACTGTATATTATAATAACAGAGGACATTATGTAATATAAGGGGCACTGTATATTATAATAAGAAAGGACATTATGTAATGATAGGGGGCACTGTATATTATAATAAGAGAGGACATTATATAATTATAGGGGGCACTGTATATTATAATAAGAGAGGACATTATGTAATATAAGGGGCACTGTATATTATAATAACAGAGGACATTATGTAATGATAGGGGGCACTGTATATTATAATAACAGAGGACATTATGTATTAATTGGGGGCACTGTATATTATAATAACAGAGGACATTATGTAATGATAGGGGGCACTGTATATTATAATAAGAGAGGACATTATATAATGATAGGGGGCACTGTATATTATAATAACAGAGGACATTATGTAATATAAGGGGCACTGTATATTATAATAACAGAGGACATTATGTAATGATATGGGGGCACTTTATATTATAATAACAGAGGACATTATGTAATATAAGGGGCACTGTATATTATAATAACAGAGGACATTATGTAATGATAGGGGGCACTGTATATTATAATAACAGAGGACATTATTTAATGATTGGGGGCACTGTATATTATAATAAGAGAGGACATTATATAATGATAGGGGGCACTGTATATTATAATAATAGAGGACATTATGTAATATAAGGGGCACTGTATATTATAATAACAGAGGATATTATGTAATGATAGGGGGCACTGTATATTATAATAACAGAGGACATTATGTAATATAAGGGGCCCTGTATATTATAATAAGAGAGGACATTATGTAATGATAGGGGACACTGTATATTATAATAAGAGAGGACATTATATAATGATAGGGGGCACTGTATATTATAATAACAGAGGACATTATGTAATATAAGGGGCACTGTATATTATAATAACAGAGGACATTATGTAATGATAGGGGGCACTGTATATTATAATAACAGAGGACATTATGTAATATAAGGGGCACTTTATATTATAATAACAGAGGACATTATGTAATATAAGGGGCACTGTATATTATAATAACAGAGGACATTATGTAATGATAGGGGGCACTGTATATTATAATAACAGAGGACATTATGTAATGATTGGGGGCACTGTATATTATAATAAGAGAGGACATTATATAATGATAGGGGGCACTGTATATTATAATAATAGAGGACATTATGTAATGATTGGGGGCACTGTATATTATAATAACAGAGGACATTATGTAATGATAGGGGGCACTGTATATTATAATAACAGAGGACATTATGTAATATAAGGGGCACTGTATATTATAATAACAGAGGATATTATGTAATGATAGGGGACACTGTATATTATAATCAGAGAGGACATTATATAATGATAGGGGGCACTGTATATTATAATAACAGAGGACATTATGTAATATAAGGGGCACTGTATATTATAATAACAGAGGACATTATGTAATGATAGGGGGCACTGTATATTATAATAACAGAGGACATTATGTAATGATAGGGGGCACTGTATTTTATATTAACAGAGGACATTATGTAATATAAGGGGCACTGTATATTATAACAACAGAGGACATTATGTAATATAAGGGGCACTGTATATTATAATAACAGAGGACATTATGTAATGATAGGGGGCACTGTATATTATAATAACAGAGGACATTATGTAATGATAGGGGGCACTGTATATTATAACAACAGAGGACATTATGTAATATAAGGGGCACTGTATAATATAATAAAAGAGGACATTATGTAATGATAGGGGGCACTGTATATTATAATAACAGAGGACATTATGTAATGATAGGGGGCACTGTATATTATAATAACAGAGGACATTATGTAATATAAGTGGCACTGTATATTATAATAACAGAGGACATTCTGTTATATAAGGGGCACTGTATATTATAATAACAGAGGACATTACGTAATATAAGGGGCACTGTATATTATAATAACAGAGGACATTATGTAATATAAAGGGCACTGTATATTATAATAACAGAGGACATTATATAATGATAGGGGGCACTGTATATTATAATATCAGAGGACATTATGTAATGATAGGGGGCACTGTATATTATAATAACAGAGGACATTATGTATTGATAGGGGCACTGTATATTATAATAAAAGAGGACATTATATAATGATAGGGGGCACTGTATATTATAATAACAGAGGACATTATGTAATATAAGGGGCACTTTATATTATAATAACAGAGGACATTATGTAATATAAGGGGCACTGTATATTATAATAACAGAGGACATTATGTAATGATAGGGGGCACTGTATATTATAATAACAGAGGACATTATGTAATGATTGGGGGCACTGTATATTATAATAAGAGAGGACATTATATAATGATAGGGGGCACTGTATATTATAATAATAGAGGACATTATGTAATATAAGGGGCACTGTATATTATAATAACAGAGGACATTATGTAATGATAGGGGGCACTGTATATTATAACAACAGAGGACATAATGTAATATAAGGGGCACTGTATATTATAATAACAGAGGATATTATGTAATGATAGGGGACACTGTATATTATAATAACAGAGGACATTATGTAATGATAGGGGGCACTGTATATTATAATAACAGAGGACATTATGTAATGATAGGGGGCACTGTATATTATAATAACAGAGGACATTATGTAATATAAGGGGCACTGTATATTATAATAACAGAGGACATTATGTAATATAAGGGGCACTGTATATTATAATAACAGAGGACATTATGTAATATAAGGGGCACTGTATATTATAATAACAGAGGACATTATGTAATGATAGGGGGCACTGTATATTATAATAACAGAGGACATTATGTAATGATAGGGGGCACTGTATATTATAATAACAGAGGACATTATGTAATATAAGGGGCACTGTATATTATAATAACAGAGGACATTATGTAATGATAGGGGGCACTGTATATTATAATAACAGAGGACATTATGTAATATAAGGGGCACTGTATATTATAATAACAGAGGACATTATGTTATATAAGGGGCACTGTATATTATAATAACAGAGGACATTATGTAATATAAGGGGCACTGTATATTATAATAACAGAGGACATTATGTAATATAAGGGGCACTGTATATTATAATAACAGAAGACATTATGTAATATAAGGGGCACTGTATATTATAATAACAGAGGACATTATGTAATATAAAGGGCACTGTATATTATAATAACAGAGGACATTATATAATGATAGGGGGCACTGTATATTATAATATCAGAGGACATTATGTAATGATAGGGGGCACTGTATATTATAATAACAGAGGACATTATGTATTGATAGGGGCACTGTATATTATAATAAAAGAGGACATTATATAATTATAGGGGGCACTGTATATTATAATAACAGAGGACATTATGTAATATAAGGGGCACTTTATATTATAATAACAGAGGACATTATGTAATATAAGGGGCACTGTATATTATAATAACAGAGGACATTATGTAATGATAGGGGGCACTGTATATTATAATAACAGAGGACATTATGTAATGATTGGGGGCACTGTATATTATAATAACAGAGGACATTATGTAATATAAGGGGCACTTTATATTATAATAACAGAGGACATTATGTAATATAAGGGGCACTGTATATTATAATAACAGAGGACATTATGTAATGATAGGGGGCACTGTATATTATAATAACAGAGGACATTATGTAATGATTGGGGGCACTGTATATTATAATAACAGAGGACATTATGTAATATAAGGGGCACTGTATATTATAATAACAGAGGACATTATGTAATGATAGGGGGCACTGTATATTATAATAACAGAGGACATTATGTAATATAAGGGGCACTGTATATTATAATAACAGAGGATATTATGTAATGATAGGGGACACTGTATATTATAATAACAGAGGACATTATGTAATATAAGGGGCACTGTATATTATAATAACAGAGGACATTATGTAATATAAGGGGCACTGTATATTATAATAACAGAGGACATTATGTAATGATAGGGGGCACTGTATATTATAATAACAGAGGACATTATGTAATGATAGGGGGCACTGTATATTATAATAACAGAGGACATTATGTAATATAAGGGGCACTGTATATTATAATAACAGAGGACATTATGTAATGATAGGGGGCACTGTATATTATAATAACAGAGGACATTATGTAATGATAGGGGGCACTGTATATTATAATAACAGAGGACATTATGTAATATAAAAGGCACTGTATATTATAATAACAGAGGACATTATGTTATATAAGGGGCACTGTATATTATAATAACAGAGGACATTATGTAATATAAGGGGCACTGTATATTATAATAACAGAGGACATTATGTAATATAAGGGGCACTGTATATTATAATAACAGAGGACATTATGTAATATAAGGGGCACTGTATATTATAATAACAGAGGACATTATATAATGATAGGGGGCACTGTATATTATAATATCAGAGGACATTATGTAATATAAGGGGCACTGTATATTATAATAACAGAGGACATTATGTAATATAAGGGGCACTGTATATTATAATAACAGAGGACATTATGTAATGATAGGGGGCACTGTATATTATAATAACAGAGGACATTATGTATTAATTGGGGGCACTGTATATTATAATAATAGAGGACATTATGTAATATAAGGGGCACTGTATATTATAATAAGAGAGGACATTATATAATGATAGGGGGCACTGTATATTATAATAACAGAGGACATTATGTAATATAAGGGGCACTGTATATTATAATAACAGAGGACATTATGTAATATAAGGGGCACTGTATATTATAATAACAGAGGACATTATGTAATATAAGGGGCACTGTATATTATAATAACAGAGGACATTATGTAATATAAGGGGCACTGTATATTATAATAACAGAGGACATTATGTAATATAAGGGGCACTGTATATTATAATAACAGAAGACATTATGTAATATAAGGGGCACTGTATATTATAATAACAGAGGACATTATGTAATATAAAGGGCACTGTATATTATAATAACAGAGGACATTATATAATGATAGGGGGCACTGTATATTATAATATCAGAGGACATTATGTAATGATAGGGGGCACTGTATATTATAATAACAGAGGACATTATGTATTGATAGGGGCACTGTATATTATAATAAAAGAGGACATTATATAATGATAGGGGGCACTGTATATTATAATAACAGAGGACATTATGTAATATAAGGGGCACTTTATATTATAATAACAGAGGACATTATGTAATATAAGGGGCACTGTATATTATAATAACAGAGGACATTATGTAATGATAGGGGGCACTGTATATTATAATAACAGAGGACATTATGTAATGATTGGGGGCACTGTATATTATAATAACAGAGGACATTATGTAATATAAGGGGCACTGTATATTATAATAACAGAGGACATTATGTAATGATAGGGGGCACTGTATATTATAATAACAGAGGACATTATGTAATATAAGGGGCACTGTATGTTATAATAACAGAGGATATTATGTAATGATAGGGGACACTGTATATTATAATAACAGAGGACATTATGTAATATAAGGGGCACTGTATATTATAATAACAGAGGACATTATGTAATATAAGGGGCACTGTATATTATAAAAACAGAGGACATTATGTAATGATAGGGGGCACTGTATATTATAATAACAGAGGACATTATGTAATGATAGGGGGCACTGTATATTATAATAACAGAGGACATTATGTAATATAAGGGGCACTGTATATTATAATAACAGAGGACATTATGTAATGATAGGGGGCACTGTATATTATAATAACAGAGGACATTATGTAATGATAGGTGGCACTGCATATTATAATAATAGAGGACATTATGTAATATAAGGGGCACTGTATATTATAATAACAGAGGACATTATGTAATGATAGGGGGCACTGTATATTATAATAACAGAGGACATTATGTAATGATAGGGGGCACTGTATATTATAATAACAGAGGACATTATGTAACATAAGGGGCACTTTATATTATAATAACAGAGGACATTATGTAATATAAGGGGCACTGTATATTATAATAACAGAGGACATTATGTAATGATAGGGGGCACTGTATATTATAATAACAGAGGACATTATGTAATATAAGGGGCACTCTATATTATAATAACAGAGGACATTATGTAATATAAGGGGCACTGTATATTATAATAACAGAAGACATTATGTAATATAAGGGGCACTGTATATTATAATAACAGAGGACATTATGTAATATAAAGGGCACTGTATATTATAATAACAGAGGACATTATATAATGATAGGGGGCACTGTATATTATAATATCAGAGGACATTATGTAATATAAGGGGCACTGTATGTTATAATAACAGAGGATATTATGTAATGATAGGGGACACTGTATATTATAATAACAGAGGACATTATGTAATATAAGGGGCACTGTATATTATAATAACAGAGGACATTATGTAATATAAGGGGCACTGTATATTATAAAAACAGAGGACATTATGTATTGATAGGGGCACTGTATATTATAATAAAAGAGGACATTATATAATGATAGGGGGCACTGTATATTATAATAACAGAGGACATTATGTAATATAAGGGGCACTTTATATTATAATAACAGAGGACATTATGTAATATAAGGGGCACTGTATATTATAATAACAGAGGACATTATGTAATGATAGGGGGCACTGTATATTATAATAACAGAGGACATTATGTAATGATTGGGGGCACTGTATATTATAATAACAGAGGACATTATGTAATATAAGGGGCACTGTATATTATAATAACAGAGGACATTATGTAATGATAGGGGGCACTGTATATTATAATAACAGAGGACATTATGTAATATAAGGGGCACTGTATATTATAATAACAGAGGATATTATGTAATGATAGGGGACACTGTATATTATAATAACAGAGGACATTATGTAATATAAGGGGCACTGTATATTATAATAACAGAGGACATTATGTAATATAAGGGGCACTGTATATTATAATAACAGAGGACATTATATAATGATAGGGGGCACTGTATATTATAATATCAGAGGACATTATGTAATATAAGGGGCACTGTATACTATAATAACAGAGGACATTATGTAATATAAGGGGCACTGTATATTATAATAACAGAGGACATTATGTAATGATAGGGGGCACTGTATATTATAATAACAGAGGACATTATATAATGATAGGGGGCACTGTATATTATAATATCAGAGGACATTATGTAATATAAGGGGCACTGTATATTATAATAACAGAGGATATTATGTAATGATAGGGGACACTGTATATTATAATAAGAGAGGACATTATATAATGATAGGGGGCACTGTATATTATAATAACAGAGGACATTATGTAATATAAGGGGCACTGTATATTATAATAACAGAGGACATTATGTAATGATAGGGGGCACTGTATATTATAATAACAGAGGACATTATGTAATATAAGGGGCACTGTATATTATAATAACAGAGGACATTATGTAATGATAGGGGGCACTGTATATTATAATAACAGAGGACATTATATAATGATAGGGGGCACTGTATATTATAATAACAGAGGACATTATGTAATATAAGGGGCACTGTATATTATAATAACAGAGGACATTATATAATGATAGGGGGCACTGTATATTATAATAACAGAGGACATTATGTAATGATAGGGGGCACTGTATATTATAATAACAGAGGACATTATGTAATATAAGGGGCACTGTATATTATAATAACAGAGGACATTATGTAATATAAGGGGCACTGTATATTATAATAACAGAGGACATTATGTAAAGATAGGGGGCACTGTATATTATAATAACAGAGGACATTATGTAATGATAGGGGGCACTGTATATTATAATAACAGAGGACATTATGTAGTATAAGGGGCACTGTATATTATAATAACAGAGGACATTATGTAATGATAGGGGGCACTGTATATTTTAATAACAGAGGACATTATGTAATGATAGGGGGCACTGTATATTATAATAACAGAGGACATTATGTAATGATAGGGGGCACTGTATATTATAATAACAGAGGACATTATGTAATATAAGTGGCACTGTATATTATAATATCAGAGGACATTATGTAATGTAAGGGGCACTGTATATTATAATAACAGAGGACATTATGTAATATAAGGGGCACTGTATATTATAATAACAGAGGACATTATGTAATGATAGGGGGCACTGTATATTATAATAACAGAGGACATTATGTAATATAAGGGGCACTGTATATTATAATAACAGAGGACATTATGTAATATAAGGGGCACTGTATATTATAATAACAGAGGACATTATGTAATGATAGGGGGCACTGTATATTATAATAACAGAGGACATTATGTAATGATAGGGGGCACTGTATATTATAATAACAGAGGACATTATGTAATATAAGTGGCACTGTATATTATAATATCAGAGGACATTATGTAATATAAGGGGCACTGTATATTATAATAACAGAGGACATTATGTAATATAATGGGCACTGTATATTATAATAACAGAGGACATTATGTAATATAAGGGGCACTGTATATTATAATAAGAGAGGACATTATATAATGATAGGGGGCACTGTATATTATAATAACAGAGGACATTATGTAATATAAGGGGCACTGTATATTATAATAACAGAGGACATTATGTAATGATAGGGGGCACTGTATATTATAATAACAGAGGACATTATGTAATATAAGGGGCACTGTATATTATAATAACAGAGGACATTATGTAATGATAGGGGGCACTGTATATTATAATAAAAGAGGACATTATGTAATGATTGGGGGCACTGTATATTATAATAACAGAGGACATTATGTAATATAAGGGGCACTGTATATTATAATAACAGAGGACATTATGTAATGATAGGGGGCACTGTATATTATAATAACAGAGGACATTATGTAATATAAGGGGCACTGTATATTATAATAACAGAGGATATTATGTAATGATAGGGGACACTGTATATTATAATAACAGAGGACATTATGTAATATAAGGGGCACTGTATATTATAATAACAGAGGACATTATGTAATATAAGGGGCACTGTATATTATAAAAACAGAGGACATTATGTAATGATAGGGGGCACTGTATATTATAATAACAGAGGACATTATGTAATGATAGGGGGCACTGTATATTATAATAACAGAGGACATTATGCAATATAAGGGGCACTGTATATTATAATAACAGAGGACATTATGTAATGATAGGGGGCACTGTATATTATAATAACAGAGGACATTATGTAATGATAGGGGGCACTGTATATTATAATAACAGAGGACATTATGTAATATAAGTGGCACTGTATATTATAATAACAGAGGACATTATGTTATATAAGGGGCACTGTATATTATAATAACAGAGGACATTATGTAATATAAGGGGCACTGTATATTATAATAACAGAGGACATTATGTAATATAAGGGGCACTGTATATTATAATAACAGAGGACATTATGTAATATAAAGGGGAACTGTATATTATAATAACAGAGGACATTATGTAATGATTGGGGGCACTGTATATTATAATAAGAGAGGACATTATATAATGATAGGGGGCACTGTATATTATAATAACAGAGGACATTATGTAATATAAGGGGCACTGTATATTATAATAACAGAGGACATTATGTAATGATAGGGGGCACTGTATATTATAATAACAGAGGACATTATGTAATATAAGGGGCACTGTATATTATAATAACAGAGGACATTATGTAATGTAAGGGGCACTGTATATTATAATAACAGAGGACATTATGTAATGATAAGGGGCACGGTATATTATAATAACAGAGGACATTATGTAATATAAGGGGCACTGTATATTATAATAACAGAGGACATTATGTAATATAAGGGGCACTGTATATTATAATAACAGAGGACATTATGTATTAATTGGGGGCACTGTATATTATAATAATAGAGGACATTATGTAATATAAGGGGCACTGTATATTATAATAACAGAGGACATTATGTAATGATGGGGGCACTGTATATTATAATAAGAGAGGACATTATATAATGATAGGGGGCACTGTATATTATAATAACAGAGGACATTATGTAATATAAGGGGCACTGTATATTATAATAACAGAGGACATTATGTAATGATAGGGGGCACTGTATATTATAATAACAGAGGACATTATGTAATATAAGGGGCACTTTATATTATAATAACAGAGGACATTATATAATGATAGGGGGCACTGTATATTATAATAATAGAGGACATTATGTAATATAAGGGGCACTGTATATTATAATAACAGAGGACATTATGTAATGATAGGGGGCACTGTATATTATAATAACAGAGGATATTATGTAATGATAGGGGACACTGTATATTATAATAAGAGAGGACATTATGTAATGATAGGGGACAATGTATATTAAAATAACAGAGGACATTATATAATGATAGGGGGCACTGTATATTATAATATCAGAGGACATTATGTAATATAAGGGGCACTGTATATTATAATAACAGAGGACATTATGTAATGATAGGGGGCACTGTATATTATAATAACAGAGGACATTATGTAATATAAGGGGCACTGTATATTATAATAACAGAGGATATTATGTAATGATAGGGGCCACTGTATATTATAATAACAGAGGACATTATGTAATATAAGGGGCACTGTATATTATAATAACAGAGGACATTATGTAATATAAGGGGCACTGTATATTATAAAAACAGAGGACATTATGTAATGATAGGGGGCACTGTATATTATAATAACAGAGGACATTATGTAATGATAGGGGGCACTGTATATTATAATAACAGAGGACATTATGTAATATAAGGGGCACTGTATATTATAATAACAGAGGACATTATGTAATGATAGGGGGCACTGTATATTATAATAACAGAGGACATTATGTAATATAAGGGGCACTGTATATTATAATAACAGAGGATATTATGTAATGATAGGGGACACTGTATATTATAATAACAGAGGACATTATGTAATATAAGGGGCACTGTATATTATAATAACAGAGGACATTATGTAATATAAGGGGCACTGTATATTATAATAACAGAGGACATTATGTAATATAAGGGGCACTGTATATTATAATAACAGAGGACATTATGTAATATAAGGGGCACTGTATATTATAATAACAGAGGACATTATGTAATATAAGTGGCACTGTATATTATAATAACAGAGGACATTATGTTATATAAGGGGCACTGTATATTATAATAACAGAGGACATTATGTAATATAAGGGGCACTGTATATTATAATAACAGAGGACATTATGTAATATAAGGGGCACTGTATATTATAATAACAGAGGACATTATGTAATATAAGGGGCACTGTATATTATAATAACAGAGGACATTATATAATGATAGGGGGCACTGTATATTATAATATCATAGGACATTATGTAATATAAGGGGCACTGTATATTATAATAACAGAGGACATTATGTAATATAAGGGGCACTGTATATTATAATAACAGAGGACATTATGTAATGATAGGGGGCACTGTATATTATAATAACAGAGGACATTATGTAATGATTGGGGGCACTGTATATTATAATAAGAGAGGACATTATGTAATATAAGTGGCACTGTATATTATAATAACAGAGGACATTATGTTATATAAGGGGCACTGTATATTATAATAACAGAGGACATTATGTAATGATAGGGGGCACTGTATATTATAATAACAGAGGACATTATGTAATATAAGGGGCACTGTATATTATAATAACAGAGTATATTATGTAATGATAGGGGACACTGTATATTATAATAAGAGAGGACATTATATAATGATAGGGGGCACTGTATATTATAATAACAGAGGACATTATGTAATATAAGGGGCACTGTATATTATAATAACAGAGGACATTATGTAATGATAGGGGGCACTGTATATTATAATAACAGAGGACATTATGTAATATAAGGGGCACTGTATATTATAATAACAGAGGACATTATGTAATGATAGGGGGCACTGTATATTATAATAACAGAGGACATTATATAATGATAGGGGGCACTGTATACTATAATAACAGAGGACATTATGTAATATAAGGGGCACTGTATATTATAATAACAGAGGACATTATGTAATGATAGGGGGCACTGTATATTATAATAACAGAGGACATTATGTAATGATAGGGGGCACTGTATATTATAATAACAGAGGACATTATGTAATATAAGGGGTACTGTATATTATAATAACAGAGGACATTATGTAATATAAGGGGCACTGTATATTATAATAACAGAGGACATTATGTAATGATAGGGGGCACTGTATATTATAATAACAGAGGACATTATGTAATGATAGGGGGCACTGTATATTATAATAACAGAGGACATTATGTAGTATAAGGGGCACTGTATATTATAATAACAGAGGACATTATGTAATGATAGGGGGCACTGTATATTTTAATAACAGAGGACATTATGTAATGATAGGGGGCACTGTATATTATAATAACAGAGGACATTATGTAATGATAGGGGGCACTGTATATTATAATAACAGAGGACATTATGTAATGATAGGGGGCACTGTATATTATAATAACAGAGGACGTTATGTAATATAAGAGGCACTGTATATTATAATATCAGAGGACATTATGTAATATAAGGGGCACTGTATATTATAATAACAGAGGACATTATGTAATATAAGGGGCACTGTATATTATAATAACAGAGGACATTATGTAATATAAGGGGCACTGTATATTATAATAAGAGAGGACATTATATAATGATAGGGGGCACTGTATATTATAATAACAGAGGACATTATGTAATATAAGGGGCACTGTATATTATAATAACAGAGGACATTATGTAATGATAGGGGGCACTGTATATTATAATAACAGAGGACATTATGTAATATAAGGGGCACTTTATATTATAATAACAGAGGACATTATATAATGATAGGGGGCACTGTATATTATAATAATAGAGGACATTATGTAATATAAGGGGCACTGTATATTATAATAACAGAGGACATTATGTAATATAAGGGGCACTGTATATTATAATAACAGAGGACATTATGTAATATAAGGGGCACTGTATATTATAATAACAGAGGACATTATATCATGATAGGGGGCACTGTATATTATAATATCAGAGGACATTATGTAATATAAGGGGCACTGTATATTATAATAACAGAGGACATTATGTAATATAAGGGGCACTGTATATTATAATAACAGAGGACATTATGTAATGATAGGGGGCACTGTATATTATAATAACAGAGGACATTATGTAATGATTGGGGGCACTGTATATTATAATAAGAGAGGACATTATATAATGATAGGGGGCACTGTATATTATAATAATAGAGGACATTATGTAATATAAGGGGCACTGTATATTATAATAACAGAGGACATTATGTAATGATAGGGGGCACTGTATATTATAATAACAGAGGACATTATGTAATATAAGGGGCACTGTATATTATAATAACAGAGGATATTATGTAATGATAGGGGACACTGTATATTATAATAAGAGAGGACATTATATAATGATAGGGGGCACTGTATATTATAATAACAGAGGACATTATGTAATATAAGGGGCACTGTATATTATAATAACAGAGGACATTATGTAATGATAGGGGGCACTGTATATTATAATAACAGAGGACATTATGTAATATAAGGGGCACTGTATATTATAATAACAGAGGACATTATGTAATGATAGGGGGCACTGTATATTATAATAACAGAGGACATTATATAATGATAGGGGGCACTGTATACTATAATAACAGAGGACATTATGTAATATAAGGGGCACTGTATATTATAATAACAGAGGACATTATGTAATGATAGGGGGCACTGTATATTATAATAACAGAGGACATTATGTAATGATAGGGGGCACTGTATATTATAATAACAGAGGACATTATGTAATATAAGGGGTACTGTATATTATAATAACAGAGGACATTATGTAATATAAGGGGCACTGTATATTATAATAACAGAGGACATTATGTAATGATAGGGGGCACTGTATATTATAATAACAGAGGACATTATGTAATGATAGGGGGCACTGTATATTATAATAACAGAGGACATTATGTAGTATAAGGGGCACTGTATATTATAATAACAGAGGACATTATGTAATGATAGGGGGCACTGTATATTTTAATAACAGAGGACATTATGTAATGATAGGGGGCACTGTATATTATAATAACAGAGGACATTATGTAATGATAGGGGGCACTGTATATTATAATAACAGAGGACATTATGTAATGATAGGGGGCACTGTATATTATAATAACAGAGGACGTTATGTAATATAAGAGGCACTGTATATTATAATATCAGAGGACATTATGTAATATAAGGGGCACTGTATATTATAATAACAGAGGACATTATGTAATATAAGGGGCACTGTATATTATAATAACAGAGGACATTATGTAATATAAGGGGCACTGTATATTATAATAAGAGAGGACATTATATAATGATAGGGGGCACTGTATATTATAATAACAGAGGACATTATGTAATATAAGGGACACTGTATATTATAATAACAGAGGACATTATGTAATGATAGGGGGCACTGTATATTATAATAACAGAGGACATTATGTAATATAAGGGGCACTGTATATTATAATAACAGAGGACATTATGTAATATAAGGGGCACTGTATATTATAATAACAGAGGACATTATGTAATGATAGGGGACACTGTATATTATAATAACAGAGGACATTATGTAATATAAGGGGCACTGTATATTATAATAACAGAGGACATTATATAATGATAGGGGGCACTGTATATTATAATATCAGAGGACATCATGTAATATAAGGGGCACTGTATATTATAATAACAGAGAACATTATGTAATATAAGGGGCACTGTATATTATAATAAGAGAGGACATTATGTAATGATAGGGGGCACTGTATATTATAATAAGAGAGGACATTATATAATTATAGGGGGCACTGTATATTATAATAACAGAGGACATTATGTAATATAAGGGGCACTGTATATTATAATAACAGAGGACATTATGTAATGATAGGGGGCACTGCATATTATAATAACAGAGGACATTATGTATTAATTGGGGGCACTGTATATTATAATAATAGAGGACATTATGTAATATAAGGGGCACTGTATATTATAATAACAGAGGACATTATGTAATGATAGGGGGCACTGTATATTATAATAACAGAGGACATTATGTAATGATAGGGGGCACTGTATATTATAATAACAGAGGACATTATGTAACATAAGGGGCACTTTATATTATAATAACAGAGGACATTATGTAATATAAGGGGCACTGTATATTATAATAACAGAGGACATTATGTAATGATAGGGGGCACTGTATATTATAATAACAGAGGACATTATGTAATATAAGGGGCACTGTATATTATAATAACAGAGGACATTATGTAATATAAGGGGCACTGTATATTATAATAACAGAAGACATTATGTAATATAAGGGGCACTGTATATTATAATAACAGAGGACATTATGTAATATAAAGGGCACTGTATATTATAATAACAGAGGACATTATATAATGATAGGGGGCACTGTATATTATAATATCAGAGGACATTATGTAATGATAGGGGGCACTGTATATTATGATAACAGAGGACATTATGTATTGATAGGGGCACTGTATATTATAATAAAAGAGGACATTATATAATGATAGGGGGCACTGTATATTATAATAACAGAGGACATTATGTAATATAAGGGGCACTTTATATTATAATAACAGAGGACATTATGTAATATAAGGGGCACTGTATATTATAATAACAGAGGACATTATGTAATGATAGGGGGCACTGTATATTATAACAGAGGACATTATGTAATGATTGGGGGCACTGTATATTATAATAACAGAGGACATTATGTAATGATAGGGGGCACTGTATATTATAATAACAGAGGACATTATGTAATATAAGGGGCACTGTATATTATAATAACAGAGGATATTATGTAATGATAGGGGACACTGTATATTATAATAACAGAGGACATTATGTAATATAAGGGGCACTGTATATTATAATAACAGAGGACATTATGTAATATAAGGGGCACTGTATATTATAAAAACAGAGGACATTATGTAATGATAGGGGGCACTGTATATTATAATAACAGAGGACATTATGTAATGATAGGGGGCACTGTATATTATAATAACAGAGGACATTATGTAATGATAGGGGGCACTGTATATTATAATAACAGAGGACATTATGTTATATAAGGGGCACTGTATATTATAATAACAGAGGACATTATGTAATATAAGGGGCACTGTATATTATAATAACAGAGGACATTATGTAATATAAGGGGCACTGTATATTATAATAACAGAGGACATTATGTAATATAAGGGGCACTGTATATTATAATAACAGAGGACATTATATAATGATAGGGGGCACTGTATATTATAATATCAGAGGACATTATGTAATATAAGGGGCACTGTATATTATAATAACAGAGGACATTATGTAATATAAGGGGCACTGTATATTATAATAACAGAGGACATTATGTAATGATAGGGGGCACTGTATATTATAATAACAGAGGACATTATGTAATGATTGGGGGCACTGTATATTGTAATAAGAGAGGACATTATATAATGATAGGGGGCACTGTATATTATAATAATAGAGGACATTATGTAATATAAGGGGCACTGTATATTATAATAACAGAGGACATTATGTAATGATAGGGGGCACTGTATATTATAATAACAGAGGACATTATGTAATATAAGGGGCACTGTATATTATAATAACAGAGGATATTATGTAATGATAGGGGACACTGTATATTATAATAAGAGAGGACATTATATAATGATAGGGGGCACTGTATATTATAATAACAGAGGACATTATGTAATATAAGGGGCACTGTATATTATAATAACAGAGGACATTATGTAATGATAGGGGGCACTGTATATTATAATAACAGAGGACATTATGTAATATAAGGGGCACTGTATATTATAATAACAGAGGACATTATGTAATATAAGGGGCACTGTATATTATAATAACAGAGGACATTATGTAATGATAAGGGGCACGGTATATTATAATAACAGAGGACATTATGTAATATAAGGGGCACTGTATATTATAATAACAGAGGACATTATGTAATATAAGGGGCACTGTATATTATAATAACAGAGGACATTATGTATTAATTCGGGGCACTGTATGTTATAATAATAGAGGACATTATGTAATATAAGGGGCACTGTATATTATAATAACAGAGGGCATTATGTAATGAGGGGGGGCACTGTATATTATAATAAGAGAGGACATTATATAATGATAGGGGGCACTGTATATTATAATAACAGAGGACATTATGTAATATAGGGGGCACTGTATATTATAATAACAGAGGACATTATGTAATGATAGGGGGCACTGTATATTATAATAACAGAGGACATTATGTAATATAAGGGCACTTTATATTATAATAACAGAGGACATTATATAATGATAGGGGGCACTGTATATTATAATAATAGAGGACATTATGTAATATAAGGGGCACTGTATATTATAATAACAGAGGACATTATGTAATGATAGGGGGCACTGTATATTATAATAACAGAGGATATTATGTAATGATAGGGGACACTGTATATTGTAATAAGAGAGGACATTATGTAATGATAGGGGACACTGTATATTAAAATAACAGAGGACATTATATAATGATAGGGGGCACTGTATATTATAATAACAGAGGACATTATGTAATATAAGGGGCACTGTATATTATAATAACAGAGGACATTATGTAATGATAGGGGGCACTGTATATTATAATAACAGAGGACATTATGTAATATAAGGGGCACTGTATATTATAATAACAGAGGACATTATGTAATATAAGGGGCACTGTATATTATAATAACAGAGGACATTATGTAATGATAGGGGGCACTGTATATTATAATAACAGAGGACATTATGTAATGATAGGGGGCACTGTATATTATAATAACTGAGGACATTATGTAATATAAGGGGCACTGTATATTATAATAACAGAGGACATTATGTAATGATAGGGGGCACTGTATATTATAATAACAGAGGACATTATGTAATGATAGGGGGCACTGTATATTATAATAACAGAGGACATTATGTAATGATAGGGGGCACTGTATATTATAATAACAGAGGAAATTATGTATTGATAGGGGCACTGTATATTATAATAAAAGAGGACATTATATAATGATAGGGGGCACTGTATATTATAATAACAGAGGAAATTATGTAATATAAGGGGCACTGTATATTATAATAACAAAGGACATTATGTAATGATAGGGGGCACTGTATATTATAATAACAGAGGACATTATGTAATGATAGGGGGCACTGTATATTATAATAACTGAGGACATTATGTAATATAAGGGGCACTGTATATTATAATAACAGAGGACATTATGTAATGATAGGGGGCACTGTATATTATAATAACAGAGGACATTATGTAATGATAGGGGGCACTGTATATTATAATAACAGAGGACATTATGTAATGATAGGGGGCACTGTATATTATAATAACAGAGGACATTATGTAATATAAGTGGCACTGTATATTATAATAACAGAGGACATTATGTTATATAAGGGGCACTGTATATTATAATAACAGAGGACATTATGTAATATAAGGGGCACTGCATATTATAATAACAGAGGACATTATGTAATATAAGGGGCACTGTATATTATAATAACAGAAGACATTATGTAATATAAGGGGCACTGTATATTATAATAACAGAGGACATTATGTAATATATAGGGCACTGTATATTATAATAACAGAGGACATTATATAATGATAGGGGGCACTGTATATTATAATATCAGAGGACATTATGTAATGATAGGGGACACTGTATATTATAATAACAGAGGACATTATGTATTGATAGGGGCACTGTATATTATAATAAAAGAGGACATTATATAATGATAGGGGGCACTGTATATTATAATAACAGAGGAAATTATGTAATATGAGGGGCACTGTATATTATAATAACAAAGGACATTATGTAATGATAGGGGGCACTGTATATTATAATAACAAATGACATTATGTATTGATAGGGGCACTGTATATTATAATAAGAGAGGACATTATATATTGATAGGGGGCACTGTATATTATAATTACAGAGGAAATTATGTATTATAAGGGGCACTGTATATTATAATAACAGAGGACATTATGTAATGATAGTGGGCACTGTATATTATAATAACAGAGGACATTATGTAATATATGGGGCACTGTATATTATAATAACAGAGGACATTATGTAATATAAGGGGCACTGTATATTATAATAACAGAGGACATTATATAATGATAGGGGGCACTGTATATTATAATATCAGAGGACATTATGTAATATAAGGGGCACTGTATATTATAATAACAGAGGACATTATGTAATATAAGGGGCACTGTATATTATAATAACAGAGGACATTATATAATGATAGGGGGCACTGTATATTATAATAACAGAGGACATTATGTAATATAAGGGGCACTGTATATTATAATAACAGAGGACATTATGTAATGATAGGGGGCACTGTATATTATAATAACAGAGGACATTATGTAATATAAGGGGCACTGTATATTATAATAACAGAGGACATTATGTAATGTAAGGGGCACTGTATATTATAGTAACAGAGGACATTATGTAATGATAGGGGGCACTGTATATTATAATAACAGAGGACATTATGTAATATAAGGGGCACTGTATATTATAATAACAGAGGACATTATATAATGATAGGGGGCACTGTATATTATAATATCAGAGGACATCATGTAATATAAGGGGCACTGTATATTATAATAACAGAGGACATTATGTAATATAAGGGGCACTGTATATTATAATAAGAAAGGACATTATGTAATGATAGGGGGCACTGTATATTATAATAAGAGAGGACATTATATAATTATAGGGGGCACTGTATATTATAATAAGAGAGGACATTATGTAATATAAGGGGCACTGTATATTATAATAACAGAGGACATTATGTAATGATAGGGGGCACTGTATATTATAATAACAGAGGACATTATGTATTAATTGGGGGCACTGTATATTATAATAACAGAGGACATTATGTAATGATAGGGGGCACTGTATATTATAATAAGAGAGGACATTATATAATGATAGGGGGCACTGTATATTATAATAACAGAGGACATTATGTAATATAAGGGGCACTGTATATTATAATAACAGAGGACATTATGTAATGATATGGGGGCACTTTATATTATAATAACAGAGGACATTATGTAATATAAGGGGCACTGTATATTATAATAACAGAGGACATTATGTAATGATAGGGGGCACTGTATATTATAATAACAGCGGACATTATTTAATGATTGGGGGCACTGTATATTATAATAAGAGAGGACATTATATAATGATAGGGGGCACTGTATATTATAATAATAGAGGACATTATGTAATATAAGGGGCACTGTATATTATAATAACAGAGGACATTATGTAATGATAGGGGGCACTGTATATTATAATAACAGAGGACATTATGTAATATAAGGGGCCCTGTATATTATAATAAGAGAGGACATTATGTAATGATAGGGGACACTGTATATTATAATAAGAGAGGACATTATATAATGATAGGGGGCACTGTATATTATAATAACAGAGGACATTATGTAATATAAGGGGCACTGTATATTATAATAACAGAGGACATTATGTAATGATAGGGGGCACTGTATATTATAATAACAGAGGACATTATGTAATATAAGGGGCACTTTATATTATAATAACAGAGGACATTATGTAATATAAGGGGCACTGTATATTATAATAACAGAGGACATTATGTAATGATAGGGGGCACTGTATATTATAATAACAGAGGACATTATGTAATGATTGGGGGCACTGTATATTATAATAAGAGAGGACATTATATAATGATAGGGGGCACTGTATATTATAATAATAGAGGACATTATGTAATGATTGGGGGCACTGTATATTATAATAACAGAGGACATTATGTAATGATAGGGGGCACTGTATATTATAATAACAGAGGACATTATGTAATATAAGGGGCACTGTATATTATAATAACAGAGGATATTATGTAATGATAGGGGACACTGTATATTATAATAAGAGAGGACATTATATAATGATAGGGGGCACTGTATATTATAATAACAGAGGACATTATGTAATATAAGGGGCACTGTATATTATAATAACAGAGGACATTATGTAATGATAGGGGGCACTGTATATTATAATAACAGAGGACATTATGTAATGATAGGGGGCACTGTATTTTATAATAACAGAGGACATTATGTAATATAAGGGGCACTGTATATTATAACAACAGAGGACATTATGTAATATAAGGGGCACTGTATATTATAATAACAGAGGACATTATGTAATGATAGGGGGCACTGTATATTATAATAACAGAGGACATTATGTAATGATAGGGGGCACTGTATATTATAACAACAGAGGACATTATGTAATATAAGGGGCACTGTATAATATAATAACAGAGGACATTATGTAATGATAGGGGGCACTGTATATTATAATAACAGAGGACATTATGTATTAATTGGGGGCACTGTATATTATAATAACAGAGGACATTATGTAATGATAGGGGGCACTGTATATTATAATAAGAGAGGACATTATATAATGATAGGGGGCACTGTATATTATAATAACAGAGGACATTATGTAATATAAGGGGCACTGTATATTATAATAACAGAGGACATTATGTAATGATATGGGGGCACTTTATATTATAATAACAGAGGACATTATGTAATATAAGGGGCACTGTATATTATAATAACAGAGGACATTATGTAATGATAGGGGGCACTGTATATTATAATAACAGAGGACATTATTTAATGATTGGGGGCACTGTATATTATAATAAGAGAGGACATTATATAATGATAGGGGGCACTGTATATTATAATAATAGAGGACATTATGTAATATAAGGGGCACTGTATATTATAATAACAGAGGACATTATGTAATGATAGGGGGCACTGTATATTATAATAACAGAGGACATTATGTAATATAAGGGGCCCTGTATATTATAATAAGAGAGGACATTATGTAATGATAGGGGACACTGTATATTATAATAAGAGAGGACATTATATAATGATAGGGGGCACTGTATATTATAATAACAGAGGACATTATGTAATATAAGGGGCACTGTATATTATAATAACAGAGGACATTATGTAATGATAGGGGGCACTGTATATTATAATAACAGAGGACATTATGTAATATAAGGGGCACTTTATATTATAATAACAGAGGACATTATGTAATATAAGGGGCACTGTATATTATAATAACAGAGGACATTATGTAATGATAGGGGGCACTGTATATTATAATAACAGAGGACATTATGTAATGATTGGGGGCACTGTATATTATAATAAGAGAGGACATTATATAATGATAGGGGGCACTGTATATTATAATAATAGAGGACATTATGTAATGATTGGGGGCACTGTATATTATAATAACAGAGGACATTATGTAATGATAGGGGGCACTGTATATTATAATAACAGAGGACATTATGTAATATAAGGGGCACTGTATATTATAATAACAGAGGATATTATGTAATGATAGGGGACACTGTATATTATAATAAGAGAGGACATTATATAATGATAGGGGGCACTGTATATTATAATAACAGAGGACATTATGTAATATAAGGGGCACTGTATATTATAATAACAGAGGACATTATGTAATGATAGGGGGCACTGTATATTATAATAACAGAGGACATTATGTAATGATAGGGGGCACTGTATTTTATAATAACAGAGGACATTATGTAATATAAGGGGCACTGTATATTATAACAACAGAGGACATTATGTAATATAAGGGGCACTGTATATTATAATAACAGAGGACATTATGTAATGATAGGGGGCACTGTATATTATAATAACAGAGGACATTATGTAATGATAGGGGGCACTGTATATTATAACAACAGAGGACATTATGTAATATAAGGGGCACTGTATAATATAATAACAGAGGACATTATGTAATGATAGGGGGCACTGTATATTATAATAACAGAGGACATTATGTAATGATAGGGGGCACTGTATATTATAATAACAGAGGACATTATGTAATATAAGTGGCACTGTATATTATAATAACAGAGGACATTACGTAATATAAGGGGCACTGTATATTATAATAACAGAGGACATTATGTAATATAAAGGGCACTGTATATTATAATAACAGAGGACATTATATAATGATAGGGGGCACTGTATATTATAATATCAGAGGACATTATGTAATGATAGGGGGCACTGTATATTATAATAACAGAGGACATTATGTATTGATAGGGGCACTGTATATTATAATAAAAGAGGACATTATATAATGATAGGGGGCACTGTATATTATAATAACAGAGGACATTATGTAATATAAGGGGCACTTTATATTATAATAACAGAGGACATTATGTAATATAAGGGGCACTGTATATTATAATAACAGAGGACATTATGTAATGATAGGGGGCACTGTATATTATAATAACAGAGGACATTATGTAATGATTGGGGGCACTGTATATTATAATAAGAGAGGACATTATATAATGATAGGGGGCACTGTATATTATAATAATAGAGGACATTATGTAATATAAGGGGCACTGTATATTATAATAACAGAGGACATTATGTAATGATAGGGGGCACTGTATATTATAACAACAGAGGACATAATGTAATATAAGGGGCACTGTATATTATAATAACAGAGGATATTATGTAATGATAGGGGACACTGTATATTATAATAACAGAGGACATTATGTAATGATAGGGGGCACTGTATATTATAATAACAGTGGACGTTATGTAATATAAGGGGCACTGTATATTATAATAACAGAGGACATTATGTAATATAAGGGGCACTGTATATTATAATAACAGAGGACATTATGTAATGATAGGGGGCACTGTATATTATAATAACAGAGGACATTATGTAATGATAGGGGGCACTGTATATTATAATAACAGAGGACATTATGTAATATAAGGGGCACTGTATATTATAATAACAGAGGACATTATGTAATGATAGGGGACACTGTATATTATAATAACAGAGGACATTATGTAATGATAGGGGGCACTGTATATTATAATAACAGAGGACATTATGTAATATAAGGGGCACTGTATATTATAATAACAGAGGACATTATGTTATATAAGGGGCACTGTATATTATAATAACAGAGGACATTATGTAATATAAGGGGCACTGAATATTATAATAACAGAGGACATTATGTAATATAAGGGGCACTGTATATTATAATAACAGAAGACATTATGTAATATAAGGGGCACTGTATATTATAATAACAGAGGACATTATGTAATATAAAGGGCACTGTATATTATAATAACAGAGGACATTATATAATGATAGGGGGCACTGTATATTATAATATCAGAGGACATTATGTAATGATAGGGGGCACTGTATATTATAATAACAGAGGACATTATGTATTGATAGGGGCACTGTATATTATAATAAAAGAGGACATTATATAATTATAGGGGGCACTGTATATTATAATAACAAAGGACATTATGTAATATAAGGGGCACTTTATATTATAATAACAGAGGACATTATGTAATATAAGGGGCACTGTATATTATAATAACAGAGGACATTATGTAATGATAGGGGGCACTGTATATTATAATAACAGAGGACATTATGTAATGATTGGGGGCACTGTATATTATAATAACAGAGGACATTATGTAATATAAGGGGCACTTTATATTATAATAACAGAGGACATTATGTAATATAAGGGGCACTGTATATTATAATAACAGAGGACATTATGTAATGATAGGGGGCACTGTATATTATAATAACAGAGGACATTATGTAATGATTGGGGGCACTGTATATTATAATAACAGAGGACATTATGTAATATAAGGGGCACTGTATATTATAATAACAGAGGACATTATGTAATGATAGGGGGCACTGTATATTATAATAACAGAGGACATTATGTAATATAAGGGGCACTGTATATTATAATAACAGAGGATATTATGTAATGATAGGGGACACTGTATATTATAATAACAGAGGACATTATGTAATATAAGGGGCACTGTATATTATAATAACAGAGGACATTATGTAATATAAGGGGCACTGTATATTATAATAACAGAGGACATTATGTAATGATAGGGGGCACTGTATATTATAATAACAGAGGACATTATGTAATGATAGGGGGCACTGTATATTATAATAACAGAGGACATTATGTAATATATGGGGCACTGTATATTATAATAACAGAGGACATTATGTAATGATAGGGGGCACTGTATATTATAATAACAGAGGACATTATGTAATGATAGGGGGCACTGTATATTATAATAACAGAGGACATTATGTAATATAAAAGGCACTGTATATTATAATAACAGAGGACATTATGTAATATAAGGGGCACTGTATATTATAATAACAGAGGACATTATGTAATGATAGGGGGCACTGTATATTATAATAACAGAGGACATTATGTAATATATGGGGCACTGTATATTATAATAACAGAGGACATTATGTAATATAAGGGGCACTGTATATTATAATAACATAGGACATTATGTTATATAAGGGGCACTGTATATTATAATAACAGAGGACATTATGTAATATAAGGGGCACTGTATATTATAATAACAGAGGACATTATGTAATATAAGGGGCACTGTATATTATAATAACAGAAGACATTATGTAATATAAGGGGCACTGTATATTATAATAACAGAGGACATTATGTAATATAAAGGGCACTGTATATTATAATAACAGAGGACATTATATAATGATAGGGGGCACTGTATATTATAATATCAGAGGACATTATGTAATGATAGGGGGCACTGTATATTATAATAACAGAGGACATTATGTATTGATAGGGGCACTGTATATTATAATAACAGAGGACATTATGTAATGATTGGGGGCACTGTATATTATAATAACAGAGGACATTATGTAATATAAGGGGCACTGTATATTATAATAACAGAGGACATTATGTAATGATAGGGGGCACTGTATATTATAATAACAGAGGACATTATGTAATATAAGGGGCACTGTATATTATAATAACAGATGATATTATGTAATGATAGGGGACACTGTATATTATAATAAGAGAGGACATTATATAATGATAGGGGGCACTGTATATTATAATAACAGAGGACATTATGTAATATAAGGGGCACTGTATATTATAATAACAGAGGACATTATGTAATGATAGGGGGCACTGTATATTATAATAACAGAGGACATTATGTAATGATAGGGGGCACTGTATATTATAATAACAGAGGACATTATGTAATATAAGGGGCACTGTATATTATAATAACAGAGGACATTATGTAATATAAGGGGCACTGTATATTATAATAACAGAGGACATTATGTAATGATAGGGGGCACTGTATATTATAATAACAGAGGACATTATGTAATGATAGGGGGCACTGTATATTATAATAACAGAGGACATTATGTAGTATAAGGGGCACTGTATATAATAATAACAGAGGACATTATGTAATGATAGGGGGCACTGTATATTTTAATAACAGAGGACATTATGTAATGATAGGGGGCACTGTATATTATAATAACAGAGGACATTATGTAATGATAGGGGGCACTGTATATTATAATAACAGAGGACATTATGTAATATAAGTGGCACTGTATATTATAATAACAGAGGACATTATGTTATATAAGGGGCACTGTATATTATAATAACAGAGGACATTATGTAATATAAGGGGCACTGTATATTATAATAACAGAGGACATTATGTAATATAAGGGGCACTGTATATTATAATAACAGAGGACATTATGTAATATAAGGGGCACTGTATATTATAATAACAGAGGACATTATATAATGATAGGGGGCACTGTATATTATAATATCAGAGGACATTATGTAATATAAGGGGCACTGTATATTATAATAACAGAGGACATTATGTAATATAAGGGGCACTGTATATTATAATAACAGAGGACATTATGTAATATAAGGGGCACTGTATATTATAATAAGAGAGGACATTATATAATGATAGGGGGCACTGTATATTATAATAACAGAGGACATTATGTAATGATAGGGGGCACTGTATATTATAATAACAGAGGACATTATGTAATATAAGGGGCACTGTATATTATAATAACAGAGGACATTATGTAATATAAGGGGCACTGTATATTATAATAACAGAGGACATTATGTAATGATAGGGGGCACTGTATATTATAATAACAGAGGACATTATGTAATATAAGGGGCACTGTATATTATAATAACAGAGGACATTATATAATGATAGGGGGCAGTGTATATTATAATATCAGAGGACATCATGTAATATAAGGGGCACTGTATATTATAATAACAGAGAACATTATGTAATATAAGGGGCACTGTATATTATAATAAGAGAGGACATTATGTAATGATAGGGGCCCCGTATATTATAATAAGAGAGGACATTATATAATTATAGGGGGCACTGTATATTATAATAACAGAGGACATTATGTAATATAAGGGGCACTGTATATTATAATAACAGAGGACATTATGTAATGATAGGGGGCACTGTATATTATAATAACAGAGGACATTATGTAATGATAGGGGGCACTGTATATTATAATAACAGAGGACATTATGTAATATAAGGGGCACTGTATATTATAATAACAGAGGACATTATGTAATATAAGGGGCACTGTATATTATAATAACAGAGGACATTATGTAATATAAGGGGCACTGTATATTATAATAACAGAGGACATTATATAATGATAGGGGGCAGTGTATATTATAATATCAGAGGACATCATGTAATATAAGGGGCACTGTATATTATAATAACAGAGAACATTATGTAATATAAGGGGCACTGTATATTATAATAAGAGAGGACATTATGTAATGATAGGGGGCAGTGTATATTATAATATCAGAGGACATCATGTAATATAAGGGGCACTGTATATTATAATAACAGAGGACATTATGTAATATAAGGGGCACTGTATATTATAATAACAGAGGACATTATGTAATGATAGGGGGCACTGTATATTATAATAACAGAGGACATTATGTAATGATAGGGGGCACTGTATATTATAATAACAGAGGACATTATGTAATATAAGGGGCACTGTATATTATAATAACAGAGGACATTATGTAATATAAGGGGCACTGTATATTATAATAACAGAGGACATTATGTAATATAAGGGGCACTGTATATTATAATAACAGAGGACATTATATAATGATAGGGGGCAGTGTATATTATAATATCAGAGGAC
Source organism: Leptodactylus fuscus (assembly GCF_031893055.1). Lineage (NCBI taxonomy): Eukaryota > Metazoa > Chordata > Amphibia > Anura > Leptodactylidae > Leptodactylus > Leptodactylus fuscus. The sequence continues at coordinate 29,801 of NW_027439899.1, forward strand.
ATCATGTAATATAAGGGGCACTGTATATTATAATAACAGAGAACATTATGTAATATAAGGGGCACTGTATATTATAATAAGAGAGGACATTATGTAATGATAGGGGCCCCGTATATTATAATAAGAGAGGACATTATATAATTATAGGGGGCACTGTATATTATAATAACAGAGGACATTATGTAATATAAGGGGCACTGTATATTATAATAACAGAGGACATTATGTAATGATAGGGGGCACTGTATATTATAATAACAGAGGACATTATGTAATGATAGGGGGCACTGTATATTATAATAACAGAGGACATTATGTAATATAAGGGGCACTGTATATTATAATAACAGAGGACATTATGTAATATAAGGGGCACTGTATATTATAATAAGAGAGGACATTATGTAATGATAGGGGCCCCGTATATTATAATAAGAGAGGACATTATATAATTATAGGGGGCACTGTATATTATAATAACAGAGGACATTATGTAATATAAGGGGCACTGTATATTATAATAACAGAGGACATTATGTAATGATAGGGGGCACTGTATATTATAATAACAGAGGACATTATGTAATATAAGGGGCACTGTATATTATAATAACAGAGGACATTATGTAATATAAGGGGCACTGTATATTATAATAACAGAGGACATTATGTAATATAAGGGGCACTGTATATTATAATAACAGAGGACATTATGTAATGATAGGGGGCACTGTATATTATAATAACAGAGGACATTATGTAATATAAGGGGCACTGTATATTATAATAACAGAGGACATTATATAATGATAGGGGGCAGTGTATATTATAATATCAGAGGACATCATGTAATATAAGGGGCACTGTATATTATAATAACAGAGAACATTATGTAATATAAGGGGCACTGTATATTATAATAAGAGAGGACATTATGTAATGATAGGGGCCCCGTATATTATAATAAGAGAGGACATTATATAATTATAGGGGGCACTGTATATTATAATAACAGAGGACATTATGTAATATAAGGGGCACTGTATATTATAATAACAGAGGACATTATGTAATGATAGGGGGCACTGTATATTATAATAACAGAGGACATTATGTAATGATAGGGGGCACTGTATATTATAATAACAGAGGACATTATGTAATATAAGGGGCACTGTATATTATAATAACAGAGGACATTATGTAATATAAGGGGCACTGTATATTATAATAACAGAGGACATTATGTAATGATAGGGGGCACTGTATATTATAATAACAGAGGACATTATGTAATGATAGGGGGCACTGTATATTATAATAACAGAGGACATTATGTAGTATAAGGGGCACTGTATATTATAATAACAGAGGACATTATGTAATATAAGTGGCACTGTATATTATAATAACAGAGGACATTATGTTATATAAGGGGCACTGTATATTATAATAACAGAGGACATTATGTAATGATAGGGGGCACTGTATATTATAATAACAGAGGACATTATGTAATATAAGTGGCACTGTATATTATAATAACAGAGGACATTATGTTATATAAGGGGCACTGTATATTATAATAACAGAGGACATTATGTAATATAAGGGGCACTGTATATTATAATAACAGAGGACATTATGTAATAAAAGGGGCACTGTATATTATAATAACAGAGGACATTATGTAATATAAGGGGCACTGTATATTATAATAACAGAGGACATTATATAATGATAGGGGGCACTGTATATTATAATATCAGAGGACATTATGTAATATAAGGGGCACTGTATATTATAATAACAGAGGACATTATGTAATATAAGGGGCACTGTATATTATAATAACAGAGGACATTATGTAATATAAGGGGCACTGTATATTATAATAAGAGCGGACATTATATAATGATAGGGGGCACTGTATATTATAATAACAGAGGACATTATGTAATATAAGGGGCACTGTATATTATAATAACAGAGGACATTATGTAATGATAGGGGGCACTGTATATTATAATAACAGAGGACATTATGTAATATAAGGGGCACTGTATATTATAATAACAGAGGACATTATGTAATATAAGGGGCACTGTATATTATAATAACAGAGGACATTATGTAATGATAGGGGGCACTGTATATTATAATAACAGAGGACATTATGTAATATAAGGGGCACTGTATATTATAATAACAGAGGACATTATATAATGATAGGGGGCAGTGTATATTATAATATCAGAGGACATCATGTAATATAAGGGGCACTGTATATTATAATAACAGAGAACATTATGTAATATAAGGGGCACTGTATATTATAATAAGAGAGGACATTATGTAATGATAGGGGCCCCGTATATTATAATAAGAGAGGACATTATATAATTATAGGGGGCACTGTATATTATAATAACAGAGGACATTATGTAATATAAGGGGCACTGTATATTATAATAACAGAGGACATTATGTAATGATAGGGGGCACTGTATATTATAATAACAGAGGACATTATGTAATATAAGGGGCACTGTATATTATAATAACAGAGGACATTATGTAATATAAGGGGCACTGTATATTATAATAACAGAAGACATTATGTAATATAAGGGGCACTGTATATTATAATAACAGAGGACATTATGTAATATAAAGGGCACTGTATATTATAATAACAGAGGACATTATATAATGATAGGGGGCACTGTATATTATAATATCAGAGGACATTATGTAATGATAGGGGGCACTGTATATTATAATAAAAGAGGACATTATATAATGATAGGGGGCACTGTATATTATAATAACAAAGGACATTATGTAATATAAGGGGCACTTTATATTATAATAACAGAGGACATTATGTAATATAAGGGGCACTGTATATTATAATAACAGAGGACATTATGTAATGATAGGGGGCACTGTATATTATAATAACAGAGGACATTATGTAATGATTGGGGGCACTGTATATTATAATAACAGAGGGACATTATGTAATATAAGGGGCACTGTATATTATAATAACAGAGGACATTATGTAATGATAGGGGGCACTGTATATTATAATAACAGAGGACATTATGTAATATAAGGGGCACTGTATATTATAATAACAGAGGATATTATGTAATGATAGGGGACACTGTATATTATAATAACAGAGGACATTATGTAATATAAGGGGCACTGTATATTATAATAACAGAGGACATTATGTAATATAAGGGGCACTGTATATTATAAAAACAGAGGACATTATGTAATGATAGGGGGCACTGTATATTATAATAACAGAGGACATTATGTAATGATAGGGGACACTGTATATTATAATAACAGAGGACATTATGTAATATAAGTGGCACTGTATATTATAATAACAGAGGACATTATGTAATGATAGGGGGCACTGTATATTATAATAACAGAGGACATTATGTAATATAAGGGGCACTGTATATTATAATAACAGAGGACATTATATAATGATAGGGGGCAGTGTATATTATAATATCAGAGGACAGCATGTAATATAAGGGGCACTGTATATTATAATAACAGAGAACATTATGTAATATAAGGGGCACTGTATATTATAATAAGAGAGGACATTATGTAATGATAGGGGCCCCGTATATTATAATAAGAGAGGACATTATATAATTATAGGGGGCACTGTATATTATAATAAGAGAGGACATTATGTAATATAAGGGGCACTGTATATTATAATAACAGAGGACATTATGTAATGATAGGGGGCACTGTATATTATAATAACAGAGGACATTATGTAATATAAGGGGCACTGTATATTATAATAACAGAGGACATTATGTAATATAAGGGGCACTGTATATTATAATAACAGAAGACATTATGTAATATAAGTGGCACTGTATATTATAATAACAGAGGACATTATGTTATATAAGGGGCACTGTATATTATAATAACAGAGGACATTATGTAATATAAGGGGCACTGTATATTATAATAACAGAGGACATTATGTAATATAAGGCCGGGTTCACACGGAGTTACGTGCCGCGAGATTTGGCACGTAGACGCCGCGTGACCCTTTGCGTGCCGTACACGCTCCCATTCATTTCAATGGGAGCGGGGAGCGTATGCGCCGCGCTAGTTTGCGGCCGTGAATAAATGCACGGCCGCAAACTAGCGCGGCGCATACGCTCCCCGCTCCCATTGAAATGAATGGGAGCGTGTACGGCACGCAAAGGGTCACGCGGCGTCTACGTGCCAAATCTCGCGGCACATAACTCCGTGTGAACCCGGCCTAAGGGGCACTGTATATTATAATAACAGAGGACATTATGTAATATAAGGGGCACTGTATATTATAATAACAGAGGACATTATATAATGATAGGGGGCACTGTATATTATAATATCAGAGGACATTATGTAATATAAGGGGCACTGTATATTATAATAACAGAGGACATTATGTAATATAAGGGGCACTGTATATTATAATAACAGAGGACATTATGTAATGATTGGGGGCACTGTATATTATAATAACAGAGGACATTATGTAATATAAGGGGCACTGTATATTATAATAACAGAGGACATTATGTATTAATTGGGGGCACTGTATATTATAATAATAGAGGACATTATGTTATATAAGGGGCACTGTATATTATAATAAGAGAGGACATTATATAATGATAGGGGGCACTGTATATTATAATAACAGAGGACATTATGTAATATAAGGGGCACTGTATATTATAATAACAGAGGACATTATGTAATGATAGGGGGCACTGTATATTATAATAACAGAGGACATTATGTAATGATTGGGGGCACTGTATATTATAATAACAGAGGACATTATGTAATATAAGGGGCACTGTATATTATAATAACAGAGGACATTATGTAATGATAGGGGGCACTGTATATTATAATAACAGAGGACATTATGTAATATAAGGGGCACTGTATATTATAATAACAGATGATATTATGTAATGATAGGGGACACTGTATATTATAATAAGAGAGGACATTATATAATGATAGGGGGCACTGTATATTATAATAACAGAGGACATTATGTAATATAAGGGGCACTGTATATTATAATAACAGAGGACATTATGTAATGATAGGGGGCACTGTATATTATAATAACAGAGGACATTATGTAATGATAGGGGGCACTGTATATTATAATAACAGAGGACATTATGTAATATAAGGGGCACTGTATATTATAATAACAGAGGACATTATGTAATATAAGGGGCACTGTATATTATAATAACAGAGGACATTATGTAATGATAGGGGGCACTGTATATTATAATAACAGAGGACATTATGTAATGATAGGGGGCACTGTATATTATAATAACAGAGGACATTATGTAGTATAAGGGGCACTGTATATAATAATAACAGAGGACATTATGTAATGATAGGGGGCACTGTATATTTTAATAACAGAGGACATTATGTAATGATAGGGGGCACTGTATATTATAATAACAGAGGACATTATGTAATGATAGGGGGCACTGTATATTATAATAACAGAGGACATTATGTAATATAAGTGGCACTGTATATTATAATAACAGAGGACATTATGTTATATAAGGGGCACTTATATTATAATAACAGAGGACATTATGTAATATAAGGGGCACTGTATATTATAATAACAGAGGACATTATGTAATATAAGGGGCACTGTATATTATAATAACAGAGGACATTATGTAATATAAGGGGCACTGTATATTATAATAACAGAGGACATTATATAATGATAGGGGGCACTGTATATTATAATATCAGAGGACATTATGTAATATAAGGGGCACTGTATATTATAATAACAGAGGACATTATGTAATATAAGGGGCACTGTATATTATAATAACAGAGGACATTATGTAATATAAGGGGCACTGTATATTATAATAAGAGAGGACATTATATAATGATAGGGGGCACTGTATATTATAATAACAGAGGACATTATGTAATATAAGGGGCACTGTATATTATAATAACAGAGGACATTATGTAATGATAGGGGGCACTGTATATTATAATAACAGAGGACATTATGTAATATAAGGGGCACTGTATATTATAATAACAGAGGACATTATGTAATATAAGGGGCACTGTATATTATAATAAGAGAGGACATTATGTAATGATAGGGGGCACTGTATATTATAATAACAGAGGACATTATGTAATATAAGGGGCACTGTATATTATAATAACAGAGGACATTATATAATGATAGGGGGCAGTGTATATTATAATATCAGAGGACATCATGTAATATAAGGGGCACTGTATATTATAATAACAGAGAACATTATGTAATATAAGGGGCACTGTATATTATAATAAGAGAGGACATTATGTAATGATAGGGGCCCCGTATATTATAATAAGAGAGGACATTATATAATTATAGGGGGCACTGTATATTATAATAACAGAGGACATTATGTAATATAAGGGGCACTGTATATTATAATAACAGAGGACATTATGTAATGATAGGGGGCACTGTATATTATAATAACAGAGGACATTATGTAATGATAGGGGGCACTGTATATTATAATAACAGAGGACATTATGTAATATAAGGGGCACTGTATATTATAATAACAGAGGACATTATGTAATATAAGGGGCACTGTATATTATAATAACGGAGGACATTATGTAATGATAGGGGGCACTGTATATTATAATAACAGAGGACATTATGTAATGATAGGGGGCACTGTATATTATAATAACAGAGGACATTATGTAGTATAAGGGGCACTGTATATTATAATAACAGAGGACATTATGTAATGATAGGGGGCACTGTATATTTTAATAACAGAGGACATTATGTAATGATAGGGGGCACTGTATATTATAATAACAGAGGACATTATGTAATGATAGGGGGCACTGTATATTATAATAACAGAGGACATTATGTAATATAAGTGGCACTGTATATTATAATAACAGAGGACATTATGTTATATAAGGGGCACTGTATATTATAATATCAGAGGACATTATGTAATATAAGGGGCACTGTATATTATAATAACAGAGGACATTATGTAATATAAGGGGCACTGTATATTATAATAACAGAGGACATTATGTAATATAAGGGGCACTGTATATTATAATAACAGAGGACATTATATAATGATAGGGGGCACTGTATATTATAATATCAGAGGACATTATGTAATATAAGGGGCACTGTATATTATAATAACAGAGGACATTATGTAATATAAGGGGCACTGTATATTATAATAACAGAGGACATTATGTAATATAAGGGGCACTGTATATTATAATAAGAGAGGACATTATATAATGATAGGGGGCACTGTATATTATAATAACAGAGGACATTATGTAATATAAGGGGCACTGTATATTATAATAACAGAGGACATTATGTAATGATAGGGGGCACTGTATATTATAATAACAGAGGACATTATGTAATATAAGGGGCACTGTATATTATAATAACAGAGGACATTATGTAATATAAGGGGCACTGTATATTATAATAACAGAGGACATTATGTAATGATAGGGGGCACTGTATATTATAATAACAGAGGACATTATGTAATATAAGGGGCACTGTATATTATAATAACAGAGGACATTATATAATGATAGGGGGCAGTGTATATTATAATATCAGAGGACATCATGTAATATAAGGGGCACTGTATATTATAATAACAGAGAACATTATGTAATATAAGGGGCACTGTATATTATAATAAGAGAGGACATTATGTAATGATAGGGGCCCCGTATATTATAATAAGAGAGGACATTATATAATTATAGGGGGCACTGTATATTATAATAACAGAGGACATTATGTAATATAAGGGGCACTGTATATTATAATAACAGAGGACATTATGTAATGATAGGGGGCACTGTATATTATAATAACAGAGGACATTATGTAATATAAGGGGCACTGTATATTATAATAACAGAGGACATTATGTAATATAAGGGGCACTGTATATTATAATAACAGAAGACATTATGTAATATAAGGGGCACTGTATATTATAATAACAGAGGACATTATGTAATATAAAGGGCACTGTATATTATAATAACAGAGGACATTATATAATGATAGGGGGCACTGTATATTATAATATCAGAGGACATTATGTAATATAAGGGGCACTGTATATTATAATAACAGAAGACATTATGTAATATAAGGGGCACTGTATATTATAATAACAGAGGACATTATGTAATATAAAGGGCACTGTATATTATAATAACAGAGGACATTATATAATGATAGGGGGCACTGTATATTATAATATCAGAGGACATTATGTAATGATAGGGGGCACTGTATATTATAATAAAAGAGGACATTATATAATGATAGGGGGCACTGTATATTATAATAACAGAGGACATTATGTAATATAAGGGGCACTGTATATTATAATAACAGAGGACATTATGTAATATAAGGGGCACTGTATATTATAATAACAGAGGACATTATGTAATGATAGGGGGCACTGTATATTATAATAACAGAGGACATTATGTAATATAAGGGGCACTGTATATTATAATAACAGAGGACATTATATAATGATAGGGGGCAGTGTATATTATAATATCAGAGGACATCATGTAATATAAGGGGCACTGTATATTATAATAACAGAGAACATTATGTAATATAAGGGGCACTGTATATTATAATAAGAGAGGACATTATGTAATGATAGGGGCCCCGTATATTATAATAAGAGAGGACATTATATAATTATAGGGGGCACTGTATATTATAATAACAGAGGACATTATGTAATATAAGGGGCACTGTATATTATAATAACAGAGGACATTATGTAATGATAGGGGGCACTGTATATTATAATAACAGAGGACATTATGTAATGATAGGGGGCACTGTATATTATAATAACAGAGGACATTATGTAATATAAGGGGCACTGTATATTATAATAACAGAGGACATTATGTAATATAAGGGGCACTGTATATTATAATAACAGAGGACATTATGTAATGATAGGGGGCACTGTATATTAAAATAACAGAGGACATTATGTAATGATAGGGGGCACTGTATATTATAATAACAGAGGACATTATGTAGTATAAGGGGCACTGTATATTATAATAACAGAGGACATTATGTAATGATAGGGGGCACTGTATATTTTAATAACAGAGGACATTATGTAATGATAGGGGGCACTGTATATTATAATAACAGAGGACATTATGTAATGATAGGGGGCACTGTATATTATAATAACAGAGGACATTATGTAATATAAGTGGCACTGTATATTATAATAACAGAGGACATTATGTTATATAAGGGGCACTGTATATTATAATAACAGAGGACATTATGTAATATAAGGGGCACTGTATATTATAATAACAGAGGACATTATGTAATATAAGGGGCACTGTATATTATAATAACAGAGGACATTATATAATGATAGGGGGCACTGTATATTATAATATCAGAGGACATTATGTAATATAAGGGGCACTGTATATTATAATAACAGAGGACATTATGTAATATAAGGGGCACTGTATATTATAATAACAGAGGACATTATGTAATATAAGGGGCACTGTATATTATAATAAGAGAGGACATTATATAATGATAGGGGGCACTGTATTTTATAATAACAGAGGACATTATGTAATATAAGGGGCACTGCATATTATAATAACAGAGGACATTATGTAATGATAGGGGGCACTGTATATTATAATAACAGAGGACATTATGTAATATAAGGGGCACTGTATATTATAATAACAGAGGACATTATGTAATATAAGGGGCACTGTATATTATAATAACAGAGGACATTATGTAATGATAGGGGGCACTGTATATTATAATAACAGAGGACATTATGTAATATAAGGGGCACTGTATATTATAATAACAGAGGACATCATATAATGATAGGGGGCAGTGTATATTATAATATCAGAGGACATCATGTAATATA
>NW_027439900.1:0-39896 GCF_031893055.1 Leptodactylus fuscus
AGGGGCAGTAACGTGACATTATACAGTGTACAGGGGCAGTAATGTGACATTATACAGTGTACAGGGGCAGTAATGTGACATTATACAGTGTATAGGGGGAGTAATGTGACATTATACAGTGTACAGGAGCAGTAACGTGACATTATACAGTGTACAGGGGCAGTAATGTGACAGTGTACAGGGGCAGTAATGTGATATTATACAGTGTACAGGGGCAGTAATGTGATATTATACAGTGTACAGGGGCAGTAACGTGACATACAGTGTACAGGGGCAGTAACGTGACATTATACAGTGTACAGGAGCAGTAACGTGACATTATACAGTGTAGAGGGGCAGTAATGTGACAGTGTACAAGGGCAGTAATGTGACATTATACAGTGTACAGGGGCAGTAATGTGACATTATATAGTGTACAGGGGCAGTAATGTGACATTATACAGTGTACAGGGGTAGTAATGTGACATTATACAGTGTACAGGGGCAGTAATGTGACATTATACAGTGTACAGGGGCAGTAACGTGACATTATACAGTGTACAGGGGCAGTAATGTGACATTATACAGTGTACAGGGGTAGTAATGTGACATTATACAGTGTACAGGGGCAGTAATGTGACATTATACAGTGTAGAGGGGCAGTAATGTGACATTATACAGTGTAGAGGGGCAGTAATGTGACATTATACAGTGTACAGGGGTAGTAATGTGACATTATACAGTGTACAGGGGCAGTAACGTGACATTATACAGTGTACAGGGGCAGAGTAACGTGACATTATACAGTGTACAGGGGTAGTAATGTGACATTATACAGTGTACAGGGGCAGTAACGTGACATTATACAGTGTATAGGGGTAGTAATGTGACATTATACAGTGTACAGGGGTAGTAATGTGACATTATACAGTGTACAGGGGCAGTAACGTGACATTATACAGTGTACAGGGGTAGTAACGTGACATTATACAGTGTATAGGGGGAGTAATGTGACATTATACAGTGTACAGGGGCAGTAACGTGACATTATACAGTGTAGAGGGGCAGTAATGTGACAGTGTACAGGGGCAGTAATGTGACATTATACAGTGTACAGAGGCAGTAATGTGACATTATACAGTGTACAGGGGCAGTAATGTGACATTATACAGTGTACAGGGGCAGTAACGTGACAGTGTACAGGGGCAGTAATGTGACATTATACAGTGTACAGGGGCAGTAATGTGACATTATACAGTGTACAGGGGCAGTAATGTGACATTATACTGTGTACAGGGGCAGTAACGTGACATTATACAGTGTAGAGGGGCAGTAATGTGACATTATACAGTGTACAGGGGCAGTAACGTGACATTATACAGTGTACAGGGGCAGTAATGTGACATTATACAGTGTACAGGCGCAGTAATGTGACATTATACAGTGTAGAGGGGCAGTAATGTGACATTATACAGTGTACAGGGGCAGTAATGTGACATTATACAGTGTAGAGGGGCAGTAATGTGACAGTGTACAGGGGCAGTAATGTGACATTATACAGTGTACAGGGGCAGTAACGTGACATTATACAGTGTAGAGGGGCAGTAATGTGACAGTGTACAGGGGCAGTGATGTGACATTATACAGTGTACAGGGGCAGTAATGTGACAGTGTACAGGGGCAGTAATGTGACATTATACAGTGTACAGGGGCAGTAATGTGACATTATACAGTGTACAGGGGCAGTAATGTGACATTATACAGTGTACAGGGGTAGTAATGTGACATTATACAGTGTACAGGGGTAGTAATGTGACATTATACAGTGTACAGGGGTAGTAATGTGACAGTGTACAGGGGCAGTAATGTGACATTATACAGTGTACAGGGGCAGTAATGTGACATTATACAGTGTACAGGGGCAGTAATGTGACATTATACAGTGTACAGGGGCAGTAATGTGATATTATACAGTGTACAGGGGCAGTAATGTGACATTATACAGTGTACAGGGGCAGTATTGTGACATTATACAGTGTACAGGGGCAGTAACGTGACATTATACAGTGTACAGGGGCAGTAACGTGACATTATACAGTGTACAGGGGCAGTAACGTGACATTATACAGTGTACAGGGGCAGTAATGTGACATTATACAGTGTACAGGGGCAGTAATGTGACATTATACAGTGTATAGGGGGAGTAATGTGACATTATACAGTGTACAGGAGCAGTAACGTGACATTATACAGTGTACAGGGGCAGTAATGTGACAGTGTACAGGGGCAGTAATGTGATATTATACAGTGTACAGGGGCAGTAATTTGATATTATACAGTGTACAGGGGCAGTAATGTGATATTATACAGTGTACAGGGGCAGTAACGTGACATACAGTGTACAGGGGCAGTAACGTGACATTATACAGTGTACAGGAGCAGTAATGTGATATTATACAGTGTACAGGGGCAGTAATGTGACATTATACAGTGTACAGGGGCAGTATTGTGATATTATACAGTGTACAGGGGCAGTAATGTGACATTATACAGTGTACAGGGGCAGTAACGTGACATACAGTGTACAGGGGCAGTAACGTGACATTATACAGTGTACAGGAGCAGTAATGTGATATTATACAGTGTACAGGGGCAGTAATGTGATATTATACAGTGTACAGGGGCAGTAATGTGACATTATACAGTGTAGATGGGCAGTAACGTGACATTATACAGTGTACAGGGGCAGTAATGTGACAGTGTACAGGGGCAGTAATGTGACATTATATAGTGTACAGGGGCAGTAATGTGACATTATACAGTGTACAGGGGCAGTAATGTGACATTATACAGTGTACAGGGGCAGAGTAACGTGACATTATACAGTGTAGAGGGGCAGTAACGTGACATTATACAGTGTACAGGGGCAGTAACGTGACATTATACAGTGTAGAGGGGCAGTAATGTGACAGTGTACAAGGGCAGTAATGTGACATTATACAGTGTACAGGGGCAGTAACGTGACATTATACAGTGTACAGGGGCAGTAACGTGACATTATACAGTGTACAGGGGCAGTAATGTGACATTATACAGTGTACAGGGGTAGTAATGTGACATTATACAGTGTACAGGGGCAGTAATGTGACATTATACAGTGTACAGGGGCAGTAATGTGACATTATACAGTGTACAGGGGCAGTAATGTGACATTATATAGTGTACAGGGGCAGTAATGTGACATTATACAGTGTACAGGGGTAGTAATGTGACATTATACAGTGTACAGGGGCAGTAATGTGACATTATACAGTGTACAGGGGCAGTAACGTGACATTATACAGTGTACAGGGGCAGTAATGTGACATTATACAGTGTACAGGGGCAGTAATGTGACATTATACAGTGTACAGGGGCAGTAATGTGACATTATACAGTGTACAGGGGCAGTAATGTGACATTATACAGTGTAGAGGGGCAGTAATGTGACATTATACAGTGTACAGGGGTAGTAACGTGACATTATACAGTGTACAGGGGCAGTAACGTGACATTATACAGTGTACAGGGGCAGTAACGTGACATTATACAGTGTACAGGGGTAGTAACGTGACATTATACAGTGTACAGGGGCAGTAACGTGACATTATACAGTGTACAGGGGTAGTAATGTGACATTATACAGTGTACAGGGGTAGTAATGTGACATTATACAGTGTACAGGGGCAGTAACGTGACATTATACAGTGTACAGGGGTAGTAACGTGACATTATACAGTGTATAGGGGGAGTAATGTGACATTATACAGTGTACAGGGGCAGTAACGTGACATTATACAGTGTAGAGGGGCAGTAATGTGACAGTGTACAGGGGCAGTAATGTGACATTATACAGTGTACAGAGGCAGTAATGTGACATTATACAGTGTACAGGGGCAGTAATGTGACATTATACAGTGTACAGGGGCAGTAACGTGACAGTGTACAGGGGCAGTAATGTGACATTATACAGTGTACAGGGGCAGTAATGTGACATTATACAGTGTACAGGGGCAGTAATGTGACATTATACTGTGTACAGGGGCAGTAACGTGACATTATACAGTGTAGAGGGGCAGTAATGTGACATTATACAGTGTAGAGGGGCAGTAATGTGACATTATACAGTGTACAGGGGCAGTAACGTGACATTATACAGTGTACAGGGGCAGTAATGTGACATTATACAGTGTACAGGGGCAGTAATGTGACATTATACAGTGTACAGGGGCAGTAATGTGACATTATACAGTGTACAGGGGCAGTAACGTGACATTATACAGTGTACAGGGGCAGTAATGTGACATTATACAGTGTACAGGGGCAGTAACGTGACATTATACAGTGTAGAGGGGCAGTAATGTGACAGTGTACAGGGGCAGTAATGTGACATTATACAGTGTACAGGGGCAGTAATGTGACATTATACAGTGTACAGGGGCAGTAACGTGACATTATACAGTGTACAGGGGCAGTAATGTGACATTATACAGTGTACAGGGGCAGTAACGTGACATTATACAGTGTAGAGGGGCAGTAATGTGACAGTGTACAGGGGCAGTAATGTGACATTATACAGTGTACAGGGGCAGTAATGTGACATTATACAGTGTACAGGGGCAGTAATGTGACAGTGTACAGGGGCAGTAATGTGACATTATACAGTGTACAGAGGCAGTAATGTGACTGTCACGGGATGGTTAGAGTCTATACTATAGGCAATGTGTAATATATATTTCATTTGGAATGTATTCTCTAACCTGTTGTAAACATCAGTGTGTAGTTGGCTGATTCGGGTCTAGTGTGTTAGCACATTGTATGCAAATCCCTCTAACTAGTGAGGACCAGTGAGGACAATGGGTGGAGATAATCTGATCCGTGTCTCCAAGAAGATGTTGGACTGTGCATTGTTCAAAAGAGACAGGGAGTCTGCTCTCCTTGGTATAGGTGAGGGGGGAAGGATCTGTGACTCAGCCCTTCCCACCCCCAGGTATAGGAAGTAACAGTTTAGTATATAGATGTAGCTAGCAGTTAGTATGAGTTAGCCGGCCTGTGCACAGCTCTGCAGAGAGCCAGGACTTAGTTACAGGACCAAGGAACCAAAGTTATCATTGGATTGTGACTTCTGTGGACTTATTGTTATTACGGTTGATGTGACCGCCGCCGGCTACTAACTTTGTGGATTACAATAAATTGCTGTTGTCTCCCGACCTCTTGCGTCCGTGTTGATTCAAAAGACCATCCGGAGGAAGACGTATACCTTTGCTCCGTGACAACTGGTTGGCAGCGGTGGGATCAACAGCGGACAGCGAGATGGACTACAGCAGCCCAGCGATTAATGGAGCCACAACCTCAGAATACAGGAACTGGACTATGACAAGTCTAAAATTAAGGGCCCGGGAACTAAACCTGAGTTATCAGGGAAGAACGAAAGATCAACTGATCGAGGCACTGGAGGAGATGACCCTGCAAAGCAACCATGAGGAGGGCTGCCCCCAGGAGACTGGAGAGATACAGGAGTGGCAGGTACAGACCCAAAAGAGCAGATGGGTTGTTTTGTATGAGGAGGAATTGGCAGTGCTGGGGCTAGAAGCAACTGCAGAGCAAAGGAGTAGAGCATTACAGAGGGCTCAGGAAACGGAGAAGGAGGAACAGAGAATGGCGCATGAAAAGGAAAGAATGGCGCATGAAATGCGAATGGCTGAGATAACTATGAGGAATTATAATCAAACGTCGACCCCCAGCCCAACAGTGAGAGAACCACCATATGTCTCCCATAAACACTTCAAGACCTTTGAGGAAGCGGCTGGGGATGTTGATGGATATTTTCAGGACTTCGAACACCAGTGCCGCCTGATGGAAGTCCCAGAGAAGGATTGGGTCCGGTATCTGGTGGGACACCTACGAGATGGGGCTGCGGAAGCTCTCAGAGCCATGGACCCTAGTGATCAGCGGGACTATGAGGCCATTAAAAGAGCGGTGCAGAAGTATTATGCAGTCACTCCAGAGACCTACCGAGTTCAGTTCCGCTCTTTGTCTTACAATGGGGGAAGCTCCTTCCACATGTTCGCCCACAAGTTGAAGCAAGCATGCAAGCGCTGGCTAGAAGGAGAGGAGGCTGTCACAGTCGATAAGATCCTCCAAGTCATACTTAAGGAACAGTTCTTTTCCCAGTGCCCCGCTGAGATCCGTGAGTGGGTGCTGGAACGGAACCCAGCCACAGTTGAGCAAGCTGCTTCTCTTGCAGATGAGGGCCTGACCATCAAGCCGCAGTGGAAGAGGTTGTTTGCAGAGGAGCGGAAAACTACCACAGTCCGCCAGACACCCTTCAGCCAGCCACCCACCTTTCGTGTCCGGCCTCAGGATTACAATTCCCCCTCTACCCCTGCCCCAGCCCATCGGCCTCCAGCTATGAACAACCCTGTCCCTAGACAACGACCCACTGGAAGAATGCTAGAGCGCAGATGTTTTGGGTGCGGGCGGCCTGGACATTTGCAAGCTAGTTGCCCTGCTAACATGGGGGCATGGGCCACCGTGGCATCCCGGCCTATTCACTACCTGGGAACCACTCCTAGGACAGAAAGTTTGGCCCCATTTCCAGATGACTCCATCAATGACACATCTGTTCCACCTCCAGGGGTCTATGGGATTCAGCCTTCCGCCACACATCCCGCAAACCTTCAGAGGAAGCACTTGCAGGAGGTCCTACTGGATGGCCGAACAGTTGTTGGATTCCGGGACTCGGGAGCTTTCCTAACGGTAGCGGACCCCCGAGTTGTGCGACCCGAGGCCCTAGAGGAGGGCCCTGGCATTTCTATCAAGTTGGCAGGGGGTACTCAAAGACGTATTCCTAAAGCTACCGTGGAACTCGACTATGGTTATGGACCAAAACGATGCACAATTGGTGTGATGAGCGGGCTGCCGGCCGATGTTCTGTTAGGCAACGATGTTGGAAATCTACAGTGCCACTTTGTGGGAGCAGTGACCCGAAGCCAAGCTCAGGGAGAAGCCAACATGGATCCACCGGATTTTCTGACAGATGCCAGCCCTTCAACCCTACAACTTGACCATTCAGTACCGCCGAGGGAACCAACACCAGAACACAGATGGGTTATCCCGGCAGGAGGACATATGAGCTATAGAGACTGATGTGCATTCCCCAATTTACCTGTGTAGGCAAATTGTGTCATGCACATGTTTTGAGAGGGGGAGGGGTTGTCACGGGATGGTTAGAGTCTATACTATAGGCAATGTGTAATATATATTTCATGTGGAATGTA
Organism: Leptodactylus fuscus; assembly: GCF_031893055.1. NCBI lineage: Eukaryota > Metazoa > Chordata > Amphibia > Anura > Leptodactylidae > Leptodactylus > Leptodactylus fuscus. The sequence goes on from NW_027439900.1 coordinate 7,299, forward strand.
TTCTCTAACCTGTTGTAAACATCAGTGTGTAGTTGGCTGATTAGGGTCTAGTGTGTTAGCACATTGTATGCAAATCCCTCTAACTAGTGAGGACCAGTGAGGACAATGGGTGGAGATAATCTGATCAGTGTCTCCAAGAAGATGTTGGACTGTGCATTGTCCATAGTAGACAGGGAGTCTGCTCTCCTTGGTATAGGTGAGGGGGGAAGGATCTGTGACTCAGCCCTCCCCACCCACAGATAGAGGAAGTAACAGTTTAGTATATAGTTGTAGCTAGCAGTTAGTATGAGTTAGCCGGCCTGTGCACAGCTCTGTAGAGAGCCAGGATATAGTTACAGGACCAAGGAACCAAAGTTATCATTGGATTGTGACTTCTGTGGACTTATTGTTATTACGGTTGATGTGACCGCCGCCGGCTACTAACTTTGTGGATTACAATAAATTGCTGTTGTCTCCCGACCTCTTGCGTCCGTGTTGATTCAAAAGACCTTCCGGAGGAAGACATATACCTTTGCTCCGTTACAGTGACATTATACAGTGTACAGGGGCAGTAACGTGACATTATACAGTGTACAGGGGTAGTAATGTGACATTATACAGTGTACAGAGGCAGTAATGTGACATTATACAGTGTACAGGGGCAGTAACGTGACATTATACAGTGTACAGGGGTAGTAATGTGACATTATACAGTGTACAGGGGTCACTATTGTTTCTGAAGCCCCCTCTTCTGGCCAGCCGGGGCTATTTTTTATTATTATTTCCAGGGTGCTTTACATTTGGGGGTTGCATACAGTACACAGAATATACTTTAGTACTGCCCCCTATAGGGTAAGATATTCCACCTCTTTTAGGGCCCGTGGGGGGGGGGGATTATGGTGCGGAACAACAGCACCATGCTGCTCACGGAAACAAGAAGCGAGTTGCCCTTTCTTCAGGCGGATTCTGCGGCTTATTGAACCGCGGCGTCGGCCTTGCAGCAGCACCCTTCGGACTAGGCCCATTCGTTTTCGGCGTACTCTGGAACGGGAAGCCACGATTGACAGTTGCGGCAAGCGTATTTTGGTCCCGATTTCGACTCTGCTTCCCGCATCAAAATCAGGACCAAAATATGCTATTACGCGCATGTGAACTAAACCTTATACTGCAGGTATTATCTGGATCTGACAGTAGCGTATATGTAGTGTGCAGTGTATATATAGTGCATATGTAGTGCGCAGTGTATAGGTAGTGTATATGTAGTGTGCAGTGTATAGGTAGTGTATATGTAGTGTGCAGTGTATAGGTAGTGTATATGTAGTGTGCAGTGTATAGATAGTGTATATGTAGTGTGCAGTGTATAGGTGGTGTGCAGTGTATAGGTAGTGTATATGTGGTGTGCAGTGTATAGGTAGTGTATATGTAGTGTGCAGTGTATAGATAGTGTATATGTAGTGTGCAGTGTATAGATAGTGTATATGTAGTGTGCAGTGTATAGATAGTGTATATGTAGTGTGCAGTGTATAGATAGTGTATATGTAGTGTGCAGTGTATAGGTGGTGTGCAGTGTATAGGTAGTGTATATGTAGTGTGCAGTGTATATGTGGTGTGTAGTGTATAGGTAGTGTATATGTGGTGTGTAGTGTATATGTGGTGTGTAGTGTGTATGTGGTGTGTAGTGTATAGGTAGTGTATATGTGGTGTGCAGTGTATAGGTAGTGTATAAGTGGTGTGCAGTGTATAGGTAGTGTATATGTGGTGTGCAGTGTATAGGTAGTGTATATGTGGTGTGCAGTGTATATGTGGTGTGTAATGTATAGGTAGTGTATATGTGGTGTGCAGTGTATAGGTAGTGTATATGTGGTGTGCAGTGTATAGGTAGTGTATATGTGGTGTGTAATGTATAGGTAGTGTATATGTGGTGTGCAGTGTATAGGTAGTGTATATGTGGTGTGTAGTGTATAGGTAGTGTATATGTGGTGTGCAGTGTATAGGTAGTGTATATGTGGTGTGTAGTGTATATGTGGTGTGTAGTGTATATGTGGTGTGTAGTGTATATGTGGTGTGTAGTGTATAGGTAGTGTATATGTGGTGTGCAGTGTATAGGTAGTGTATATGTGGTGTGTAGTGTATAGGTAGTGTATATGTGGTGTGCAGTGTATAGGTAGTGTATATGTGGTGTGCAGTGTATAGGTAGTGTATATGTGGTGTGTAGTGTATAGGTAGTGTATATGTGGTGTGTAGTGTATAGGTAGTGTATATGTGGTGTGCAGTGTATATGTGGTGTGTAGTGTATATGTGGTGTGCAGTGTATAGGTAGTGTATATGTGGTGTGCAGTGTATAGGTAGTGTATATGTGGTGTGTAGTGTATATGTGGTGTGTAGTGTATAGGTAGTGTATATGTGGTGTGCAGTGTATAGGTAGTGTATATGTGGTGTGTAGTGTATATGTGGTGTGCAGTGTATAGGTAGTGTATATGTGGTGTGCAGTGTATAGGTAGTGTATATGTGGTGTGCAGTGTATAGGTAGTGTAAATGTGGTGTGCAGTGTATAGGTAGTGTATATGTAGTGTGCAGTGTATAGGTAGTGTATATGTGGTGTGCAGTGTATAGGTAGTGTATATGTGGTGCACAGTGTATAGGTAGTGTATATGTGGTGCGCAGTGTATAGGTAGTGTACATGTGGTGTGCAGTGTATAGGTAGTGTATATGTGGTGTGCAGTGTATAGGTGGTGTGCAGTGTATAGGTAGTGTACATGTGGTGTGCAGTGTATAGGTAGTGTATATGTGGTGTGCAGTGTATAGGTAGTGTATATGTGGTGTGCAGTGTATAGGTAGTGTATATGTGGTGTGCAGTGTATAGGTAGTGTATATGTGGTGTGTAGTGTATATGTGGTGTGTAGTGTGTATGTGGTGTGTAGTGTATAGGTAGTGTATATGTGGTGCACAGTGTATAGGTAGTGTATATGTGGTGTGCAGTGTATAGGTGGTGTGCAGTGTATAGGTAGTGTAAATGTGGTGTGCAGTGTATAGGTAGTGTATATGTAGTGTGCAGTGTATAGGTAGTGTATATGTGGTGTGCAGTGTATAGGTAGTGTATATGTGGTGCACAGTGTATAGGTAGTGTATATGTGGTGTGCAGTGTATAGGTAGTGTACATGTGGTGTGCAGTGTATAGGTAGTGTATATGTGGTGTGCAGTGTATAGGTGGTGTGCAGTGTATAGGTAGTGTACATGTGGTGTGCAGTGTATAGGTAGTGTATATGTGGTGTGCAGTGTATAGGTAGTGTATATGTGGTGTGCAGTGTATAGGTAGTGTATATGTGGTGTGTAGTGTATATGTGGTGTGTAGTGTGTATGTGGTGTGTAGTGTATAGGTAGTGTATATGTGGTGCACAGTGTATAGGTAGTGTATATGTGGTGTGCAGTGTATAGGTAGTGTACATGTGGTGTGCAGTGTATAGGTAGTGTATATGTGGTGTGCAGTGTATAGGTGGTGTGCAGTGTATAGGTAGTGTACATGTGGTGTGCAGTGTATAGGTAGTGTATATGTGGTGTGCAGTGTATAGGTAGTGTATATGTGGTGTGCAGTGTATAGGTAGTGTATATGTGGTGTGTAGTGTATATGTGGTGTGTAGTGTGTATGTGGTGTGTAGTGTATAGGTAGTGTATATGTGGTGCACAGTGTATAGGTAGTGTATATGTGGTGTGCAGTGTATAGGTAGTGTATATGTGGTGTGCAGTGTATAGGTAGTGTATATGTAGTGTGCAGTGTATAGGTAGTGTATATGTGGTGTGCAGTGTATATGTGGTGTGCAGTGTATAGGTAGTGTATATGTGGTGTGCAGTGTATATGTGGTGTGCAGTGTATAGGTAGTGTATATGTGGTGTGTAGTGTATATGTGGTGTGTAGTGTATATGTGGTGTGCAGTGTATAGGTAGTGTATATGTGGTGTGCAGTGTATAGGTAGTGTATATGTGGTGTGTAGTGTATATGTGGTGTGCAGTGTATAGGTAGTGTATATGTGGTGTGTAGTGTATATGTGGTGTGTAGTGTATATGTGGTGTGTAGTGTATATGTGGTGCGCAGTGTATAGGTAGTGTATATGTGGTGTGCAGTGTATAGGTAATGTATATGTGGTGTGTAGTGTATAGGTAGTGTATATGTGGTGTGCAGTGTATAGGTAGTGTATATGTGGTGTGTAGTGTATAGGTAGTGTATATGTGGTGTGTAGTGTATATGTGGTGTGTAGTGTATATGTGGTGTGTAGTGTATATGTGGTGTGCAGTGTATAGGTAGTGTATATGTGGTGTGTAGTGTATATGTAGTGTGCAGTGTATAGGTAGTGTATATGTGGTGCGCAGTGTATAGGTAGTGTATATGTGGTGTGCAGTGTATAGGTAGTGTATATGTGGTGTGCAGTGTATAGGTAGTGTATATGTGGTGTGCAGTGTATAGGTAGTGTATATGTGGTGTGCAGTGTATAGGTAGTGTATATGTGGTGTGTAGTGTATATGTGGTGTGTAGTGTGTATGTGGTGTGTAGTGTATAGGTAGTGTATATGTGGTGTGCAGTGTATAGGTAGTGTATATGTGGTGTGTAGTGTATATGTGGTGTGCAGTGTATAGGTAGTGTATATGTGGTGTGTAGTGTATATGTGGTGTGCAGTGTATATGTGGTGTGTAGTGTATATGTGGTGTGCAGTGTATAGGTAGTGTATATGTGGTGTGCAGTGTATAGGTAGTGTATATGTGGTGTGTAGTGTATAGGTAGTGTATATGTGGTGTGCAGTGTATAGGTAGTGTATATGTGGTGTGTAGTGTATATGTGGTGTGTAGTGTATATGTGGTGTGTAGTGTATATGTGGTGTGCAGTGTATAGGTAGTGTATATGTGGTGTGCAGTGTATAGGTAGTGTATATGTGGTGTGCAGTGTATAGGTGGTGTATATGTGGTGTGCAGTGTATAGGTGGTGTATATGTGGTGTGCAGTGTATAGGTAGTGTATATGTGGTGTGCAGTGTATAGGTGGTGTATATGTGGTGTGTAGTGTATATGTGGTGTGCAGTGTATAGGTAATGTATATGTGGTGTGCAGTGTATAGGTAGTGTATATGTGGTGTGTAGTGTATATGTGGTGTGTAGTGTATATGTGGTGTGCAGTGTATAGGTAGTGTATATGTGGTGTGCAGTGTATAGGTAGTGTATATGTGGTGTGTAGTGTATAGGTAGTGTATATGTGGTGTGCAGTGTATAGGTAGTGTATATGTGGTGTGTAGTGTATATGTGGTGTGTAGTGTATATGTGGTGTGCAGTGTATAGGTAGTGTATATGTGGTGTGCAGTGTATAGGTAATGTATATGTGGTGTGCAGTGTATAGGTAGTGTATATGTGGTGTGTAGTGTATATGTGGTGTGTAGTGTATATGTGGTGTGCAGTGTATAGGTAGTGTATATGTGGTGTGCAGTGTATAGGTAGTGTATATGTGGTGCGCAGTGTATAGGTAGTGTATATGTGGTGTGCAGTGTATAGGTAGTGTATATGTGGTGTGTAGTGTATATGTGGTGTGTAGTGTATATGTGGTGTGTAGTGTATATGTGGTGTGCAGTGTATAGGTAGTGTATATGTGGTGCGCAGTGTATAGGTAGTGTATATGTGGTGTGCAGTGTATAGGTAGTGTATATGTGGTGTATATGTGGTGTGTGGTGTATATGTGGTGTGTGGTGTATATGTGGTGTGTAGTGTATATGTGGTGCGCAGTGTATATGTGTTGTGCAGTGTATAGGTAGTGTATATGTGGTGTGCAGTGTATAGGTAGTGTATATGTGGTGTGTAGTGTATATGTGGTGTGCAGTGTATAGGTAGTGTATATGTGGTGTGTAGTGTATATGTGGTGTGCAGTGTATAGGTAGTGTATATGTGGTGTGCAGTGTATATGTGGTGTGTAGTGTGTATGTGGTGTGTAGTGTATAGGTAGTGTATATGTAGTGTGCAGTGTATAGGTAGTGTATATGTGGTGTGCAGTGTATAGGTAGTGTATATGTAGTGTGCAGTGTATAGGTAGTGTATATGTGGTGTGTAGTGTATATGTGGTGTGCAGTGTATAGGTAGTGTATATGTGGTGTGCAGTGTATATGTGGTGTGCAGTGTATAGGTAGTGTATATGTAGTGTGCAGTGTATAGGTAGTGTATATGTGGTGTGTAGTGTATATGTGGTGTGCAGTGTATAGGTAGTGTATATGTGGTGTGCAGTGTATAGGTAGTGTATATGTGGTGTGCAGTGTATAGGTAGTGTATATGTGGTGTGTAGTGTATATGTGGTGTGCAGTGTATAGGTAGTGTATATGTGGTGTGTAGTGTATATGTGGTGTGTAGTGTATATGTGGTGCGCAGTGTATAGGTAGTGTATATGTGGTGTGCAGTGTATAGGTAGTGTATATGTGGTGTGCAGTGTATAGGTAGTGTATATGTGGTGTGCAGTGTATAGGTAGTGTATATGTGGTGTGCAGTGTATAGGTAGTGTATATGTGGTGTGCAGTGTATAGGTAGTGTATATGTGGTGTGCAGTGTATAGGTAGTGTATATGTGGTGTGCAGTGTATAGGTAGTGTATATGTGGTGTGCAGTGTATAGGTAGTGTATATGTGGTGTGTAGTGTATATGTGGTGTGTAGTGTATATGTGGTGTGTAGTGTATATGTGGTGTGTAGTTTATATGTGGTGCGCAGTGTATAGGTAGTGTATATGTGGTGTGCAGTGTATAGGTAGTGTATATGTGGTGTGCAGTGTATAGGTAGTGTATATGTGGTGTGTAGTGTATAGGTAGTGTATATGTGGTGTGTAGTGTATATGTGGTGTGTAGTGTATATGTGGTGTGTAGTGTATAGGTAGTGTATATGTGGTGTGCAGTGTATAGGTAATGTATATGTGGTGTGCAGTGTATAGGTAGTGTATATGTGGTGTGTAGTGTATATGTGGTGTGCAGTGTATAGGTAGTGTATATGTGGTGTGCAGTGTATAGGTAGTGTATATGTAGTGTGCAGTGTATAGGTAGTGTATATGTGGTGTGCAGTGTATAGGTAGTGTATATGTGGTGTGCAGTGTATAGGTAGTGTATATGTAGTGTGCAGTGTATAGGTAGTGTATATGTGGTGTGCAGTGTATAGGTAGTGTATATGTGGTGTGCAGTGTATAGGTAGTGTATATGTGGTGTGCAGTGTATAGGTAGTGTATATGTGGTGTGCAGTGTATAGGTAGTGTATATGTGGTGTGTAGTGTATATGTGGTGTGCAGTGTATAGGTAGTGTATATGTGGTGTGCAGTGTATAGGTAGTGTATATGTGGTGTGTAGTGTATATGTGGTGTGCAGTGTATAGGTAATGTATATGTGGTGTGTAGTGTATATGTGGTGTGCAGTGTATAGGTAGTGTATATGTGGTGTGTAGTGTATATGTGGTGTGCAGTGTATAGGTAGTGTATATGTGGTGTGTAGTGTATAGGTAGTGTATATGTGGTGTGCAGTGTATAGGTAGTGTATATGTGGTGTGCAGTGTATAGGTAGTGTATATGTGGTGTGCAGTGTATAGGTAGTGTATATGTGGTGTGCAGTGTATAGGTAGTGTATATGTGGTGTGTAGTGTATATGTGGTGTATATGTAGTGTGCAGTGTATAGGTAGTGTATATGTGGTGCGCAGTGTATAGGTAGTGTATATGTGGTGTGCAGTGTATAGGTATTGTATATGTGGTGTGCAGTGTATAGGTAGTGTATATGTGGTGTGTAGTGTATATGTGGTGTGCAGTGTATATGTGGTGTGTAGTGTATATGTGGTGTGCAGTGTATAGGTAGTGTATATGTGGTGTGCAGTGTATAGGTAGTGTATATGTGGTGTGTAGTGTATATGTGGTGTGCAGTGTATAGGTAGTGTATATGTGGTGTGTAGTGTATATGTGGTGTGTAGTGTATATGTGGTGTGTAGTGTATATGTGGTGTGTAGTGTATATGTGGTGTGCAGTGTATAGGTAGTGTATATGTGGTGTGTAGTGTATATGTGGTGTGTAGTGTATATGTGGTGTGCAGTGTATAGGTAGTGTATATGTGGTGTGCAGTGTATAGGTAGTGTATATGTGGTGTGTAGTGTATATGTGGTGTGTAGTGTATATGTGGTGTGCAGTGTATAGGTAGTGTATATGTGGTGTGCAGTGTATAGGTAGTGTATATGTGGTGTGTAGTGTATATGTGGTGTGTAGTGTATATGTGGTGTGTAGTGTATATGTGGTGTGCAGTGTATAGGTAGTGTATATGTGGTGTGCAGTGTATAGGTAGTGTATAGGTAGTGTATATGTGGTGTGCAGTGTATAGGTAGTGTATATGTGGTGTGTAGTGTATATGTGGTGTGTAGTGTATATGTGGTGTGTAGTGTATAGTTAGTGTATAGGTAGTGTATATGTGGTGTGCAGTGTATAGGTAGTGTATATGTGGTGTGTAGTGTATATGTGGTGTGCAGTGTATATGTGGTGTGTAGTGTATATGTGGTGTGCAGTGTATAGGTAGTGTATATGTGGTGTGCAGTGTATAGGTAGTGTATATGTGGTGTGTAGTGTATATGTGGTGTGTAGTGTATATGTAGTGTGCAGTGTATAGGTAGTGTATATGTGGTGTGTAGTGTATAGGTAGTGTATATGTGGTGTGTAGTGTATAGGTAGTGTATATGTGGTGTGCAGTGTATAGGTAGTGTATATGTGGTGTGCAGTGTATAGGTAGTGTATATGTGGTGTGTAGTGTATATGTGGTGTGCAGTGTATAGGTAGTGTATATGTGGTGTGTAGTGTATAGGTAGTGTATACGTGGTGTGTAGTGTATATGTGGTGTGCAGTGTATAGATAGTGTATATGTGGTGTGCAGTGTATAGGTGGTGTGCAGTGTATAGGTAGTGTATATGTGGTGTGCAGTGTATAGGTAGTGTATATGTGGTGCGCAGTGTATAGGTAGTGTATATGTGGTGTGCAGTGTATAGGTAATGTATATGTGGTGTGTAGTGTATAGGTAGTGTATATGTGGTGTGCAGTGTATAGGTAGTGTATATGTGGTGTGTAGTGTATAGGTAGTGTATATGTTGTGTGTAGTGTATATGTGGTGTGTAGTGTATATGTGGTGTGTAGTGTATATGTGGTGTGCAGTGTATAGGTAGTGTATATGTGGTGTGTAGTGTATATGTAGTGTGCAGTGTATAGGTAGTGTATATGTGGTGCGCAGTGTATAGGTAGTGTATATGTGGTGTGCAGTGTATAGGTAGTGTATATGTGGTGTGCAGTGTATAGGTAGTGTATATGTGGTGTGCAGTGTATAGGTAGTGTATATGTGGTGTGTAGTGTATATGTGGTGTGTAGTGTGTATGTGGTGTGTAGTGTATAGGTAGTGTATATGTGGTGTGCAGTGTATAGGTAGTGTATATGTGGTGTGTAGTGTATATGTGGTGTGCAGTGTATAGGTAGTGTATATGTGGTGTGTAGTGTATATGTGGTGTGCAGTGTATATGTGGTGTGTAGTGTATATGTGGTGTGCAGTGTATAGGTAGTGTATATGTGGTGTGCAGTGTATAGGTAGTGTATATGTGGTGTGTAGTGTATAGGTAGTGTATATGTGGTGTGCAGTGTATAGGTAGTGTATATGTGGTGTGTAGTGTATATGTGGTGTGTAGTGTATATGTGGTGTGCAGTGTATAGGTAGTGTATATGTGGTGTGCAGTGTATAGGTAGTGTATATGTGGTGTGCAGTGTATAGGTGGTGTATATGTGGTGTGCAGTGTATAGGTGGTGTATATGTGGTGTGCAGTGTATAGGTAGTGTATATGTGGTGTGCAGTGTATAGGTGGTGTATATGTGGTGTGTAGTGTATATGTGGTGTGCAGTGTATAGGTAATGTATATGTGGTGTGCAGTGTATAGGTAGTGTATATGTGGTGTGTAGTGTATATGTGGTGTGCAGTGTATAGGTAGTGTATATGTGGTGTGCAGTGTATAGGTAGTGTATATGTGGTGTGTAGTGTATAGGTAGTGTATATGTGGTGTGCAGTGTATAGGTAGTGTATATGTGGTGTGCAGTGTATAGGTAGTGTATATGTGGTGTGCAGTGTATAGGTAGTGTATATGTGGTGTGTAGTGTATATGTGGTGTGTAGTGTATATGTGGTGTGTAGTGTATATGTGGTGTGCAGTGTATAGGTAGTGTATATGTGGTGTGCAGTGTATAGGTAGTGTATATGTGGTGTGTAGTGTATAGTTAGTGTATATGTGGTGTGCAGTGTATAGGTAGTGTATATGTGGTGCGCAGTGTATAGGTAGTGTATATGTGGTGTGCAGTGTATAGGTAGTGTATATGTGGTGTGTAGTGTATATGTGGTGTGTAGTGTATATGTGGTGTGTAGTGTATATGTGGTGTGCAGTGTATAGGTAGTGTATATGTGGTGCGCAGTGTATAGGTAGTGTATATGTGGTGTGCAGTGTATAGGTAGTGTATATGTGGTGTATATGTGGTGTGTGGTGTATATGTGGTGTGTGGTGTATATGTGGTGTGTGGTGTATATGTGGTGCGCAGTGTATATGTGTTGTGCAGTGTATAGGTAGTGTATATGTGGTGTGCAGTGTATAGGTAGTGTATATGTGGTGTGCAGTGTATAGGTAGTGTATATGTGGTGTGTAGTGTATATGTGGTGTGCAGTGTATAGGTAGTGTATATGTGGTGTGTAGTGTATATGTGGTGTGTAGTGTATATGTGGTGTGCAGTGTATAGGTAGTGTATATGTAGTGTGCAGTGTATAGGTAGTGTATATGTGGTGTGTAGTGTATATGTGGTGTGCAGTGTATAGGTAGTGTATATGTGGTGTGCAGTGTATATGTGGTGTGCAGTGTATAGGTAGTGTATATGTAGTGTGCAGTGTATAGGTAGTGTATATGTGGTGTGTAGTGTATATGTGGTGTGCAGTGTATAGGTAGTGTATATGTGGTGTGCAGTGTATAGGTAGTGTATATGTGGTGTGCAGTGTATAGGTAGTGTATATGTGGTGTGTAGTGTATATGTGGTGTGTAGTGTATATGTGGTGCGCAGTGTATAGGTAGTGTATATGTGGTGTGCAGTGTATAGGTAATGTATATGTGGTGTGCAGTGTATAGGTAGTGTATATGTGGTGTGCAGTGTATAGGTAGTGTATATGTGGTGTGCAGTGTATAGGTAGTGTATATGTGGTGTGCAGTGTATAGGTAGTGTATATGTGGTGTGCAGTGTATAGGTAGTGTATATGTGGTGTGTAGTGTATATGTGGTGTGTAGTGTATATGTGGTGTGTAGTGTATATGTGGTGCGCAGTGTATAGGTAGTGTATATGTGGTGTGCAGTGTATAGGTAATGTATATGTGGTGTGCAGTGTATAGGTAGTGTATATGTGGTGTGCAGTGTATAGGTAGTGTATATGTGGTGTGTAGTGTATAGGTAGTGTATATGTGGTGTGTAGTGTATATGTGGTGTGTAGTGTATATGTGGTGTGTAGTGTATAGGTAGTGTATATGTGGTGTGCAGTGTATAGGTAGTGTATATGTGGTGTGCAGTGTATAGGTAATGTATATGTGGTGTGCAGTGTATAGGTAGTGTATATGTGGTGTGTAGTGTATATGTGGTGTGCAGTGTATAGGTAGTGTATATGTGGTGTGCAGTGTATAGGTAGTGTATATGTAGTGTGCAGTGTATAGGTAGTGTATATGTGGTGTGCAGTGTATAGGTAGTGTATATGTGGTGTGCAGTGTATAGGTAGTGTATATGTGGTGTGCAGTGTATAGGTAGTGTATATGTGGTGTGCAGTGTATAGGTAGTGTATATGTGGTGTGTAGTGTATATGTGGTGTGCAGTGTATAGGTAGTGTATATGTGGTGTGCAGTGTATAGGTAGTGTATATGTGGTGTGTAGTGTATATGTGGTGTGCAGTGTATAGGTAATGTATATGTGGTGTGTAGTGTATATGTGGTGTGCAGTGTATAGGTAGTGTATATGTGGTGTGTAGTGTATATGTGGTGTGCAGTGTATAGGTAGTGTATATGTGGTGTGTAGTGTATAGGTAGTGTATATGTGGTGTGCAGTGTATAGGTAGTGTATATGTGGTGTGTAGTGTATATGTGGTGTATATGTAGTGTGCAGTGTATAGGTAGTGTATATGTGGTGTGCAGTGTATATGTGGTGTGTAGTGTATATGTGGTGCGCAGTGTATAGGTAGTGTATATGTGGTGCGCAGTGTATAGGTAGTGTATATGTGGTGTGCAGTGTATAGGTAGTGTATATGTGGTGTGCAGTGTATAGGTAGTGTATATGTGGTGTGCAGTGTATAGGTAGTGTATATGTGGTGTGTAGTGTATATGTGGTGTGTAGTGTATATGTGGTGTGCAGTGTATAGGTAGTGTATATGTGGTGTGCAGTGTATAGGTAGTGTATATGTGGTGTGTAGTGTATATGTGGTGTGTAGTGTATATGTGGTGTGTAGTGTATAGGTAGTGTATATGTAGTGTGCAGTGTATAGGTAGTGTATATGTAGTGTGCAGTGTATAGGTAGTGTATATGTGGTGTGCAGTGTATAGGTAGTGTATATGTGGTGCGCAGTGTATAGGTAGTGTATATGTAGTGTGCAGTGTATAGGTAGTGTATATGTGGTGCGCAGTGTATAGGTAGTGTATATGTAGTGTGCAGTGTATAGGTAGTGTATATGTGGTGTGCAGTGTATAGGTAGTGTATATGTGGTGTGCAGTGTATAGGTAGTGTATATGTGGTGTGCAGTGTATAGGTAGTGTATATGTGGTGTGTAGTGTATAGGTAGTGTATATGTGGTGTGCAGTGTATAGGTAGTGTATATGTGGTGTGCAGTGTATAGGTAGTGTATATGTGGTGTGTAGTGTATAGGTAGTGTATATGTGGTGTGCAGTGTATAGGTAGTGTATATGTGGTGTGCAGTGTATAGGTAGTGTATATGTGGTGTGTAGTGTATATGTGGTGTGCAGTGTATAGGTAGTGTATATGTGGTGTGTAGTGTATAGGTAGTGTATACGTGGTGTGTAGTGTATATGTGGTGTGCAGTGTATAGATAGTGTATATGTGGTGTGCAGTGTATAGGTAGTGTATATGTGGTGTGCAGTGTATAGGTAGTGTACATGTGGTGTGCAGTGTATAGGTAGTGTATATGTGGTGTGCAGTGTATAGGTAGTGTATATGTGGTGCGCAGTGTATAGGTAGTGTATATGTGGTGTGCAGTGTATAGGTAGTGTATATGTGGTGTGCAGTGTATAGGTAGTGTATATGTGGTGTGCAGTGTATAGGTAGTGTATATGTGGTGTGTAGTGTATATGTGGTGTGCAGTGTATAGGTAGTGTATATGTGGTGTGTAGTGTATATGTGGTGTGCAGTGTATATGTGGTGTGCAGTGTATAGGTAGTGTATATGTGGTGTGTAGTGTATATGTGGTGTGCAGTGTATATGTGGTGTGCAGTGTATAGGTAATGTATATGTGGTGTGTAGTGTATATGTGGTGTGCAGTGTATATGTGGTGTGCAGTGTATAGGTAGTGTATATGTGGTGTGTAGTGTATATGTGGTGTGTAGTGTATATGTGGTGTGTAGTGTATATGTGGTGTGCAGTGTATAGGTAGTGTATATGTGGTGTGCAGTGTATAGGTAGTGTATATGTGGTGTGCAGTGTATAGGTAGTGTATATGTGGTGTGCAGTGTATAGGTAGTGTATATGTGGTGTGTAGTGTATAGGTAGTGTATATGTGGTGTGCAGTGTATAGGTAGTGTATATGTGGTGTGCAGTGTATAGGTAGTGTATATGTGGTGTGTAGTGTATATGTAGTGTGCAGTGTATAGGTAGTGTATATGTGGTGTGTAGTGTATAGGTAGTGTATATGTGGTGTGCAGTGTATAGGTAGTGTATATGTGGTGTGCAGTGTATAGGTATTGTATATGTGGTGTGTAGTGTATATGTGGTGTGCAGTGTATAGGTAGTGTATATGTGGTGTGTAGTGTATAGGTAGTGTATACGTGGTGTGTAGTGTATATGTGGTGTGCAGTGTATAGATAGTGTATATGTGGTGTGCAGTGTATAGGTGGTGTGCAGTGTATAGGTAGTGTATATGTGGTGTGCAGTGTATAGGTAGTGTATATGTGGTGCGCAGTGTATAGGTAGTGTATATGTAGTGTGCAGTGTATAGGTAGTGTATATGTGGTGTGCAGTGTATAGGTAGTGTACATGTGGTGTGCAGTGTATAGGTAGTGTATATGTGGTGCGCAGTGTATAGGTAGTGTATATGTGGTGTGCAGTGTATAGGTAGTGTATATGTGGTGTGCAGTGTATAGGTAGTGTACATGTGGTGTGCAGTGTATAGGTAGTGTATATGTGGTGTGCAGTGTATAGGTAGTGTATATGTGGTGCGCAGTGTATAGGTAGTGTATATGTGGTGTGCAGTGTATAGGTAGTGTATATGTGGTGTGCAGTGTATAGGTAGTGTATATGTGGTGTGCAGTGTATAGGTAGTGTATATGTGGTGTGTAGTGTATATGTGGTGTGCAGTGTATAGGTAGTGTATATGTGGTGTGCAGTGTATAGGTAGTGTATATGTGGTGTGTAGTGTATATGTGGTGTGCAGTGTATATGTGGTGTGCAGTGTATAGGTAGTGTATATGTGGTGTGTAGTGTATATGTGGTGTGCAGTGTATATGTGGTGTGCAGTGTATAGGTAATGTATATGTGGTGTGTAGTGTATATGTGGTGTGCAGTGTATATGTGGTGTGCAGTGTATAGGTAGTGTATATGTGGTGTGTAGTGTATATGTGGTGTGTAGTGTATATGTGGTGTGTAGTGTATATGTGGTGTGCAGTGTATAGGTAGTGTATATGTGGTGTGCAGTGTATAGGTAGTGTATATGTGGTGTGCAGTGTATAGGTAGTGTATATGTGGTGTGCAGTGTATAGGTAGTGTATATGTGGTGTGTAGTGTATAGGTAGTGTATATGTGGTGTGCAGTGTATAGGTAGTGTATATGTGGTGTGCAGTGTATAGGTAGTGTATATGTGGTGTGTAGTGTATATGTGGTGTGTAGTGTATATGTGGTGTGCAGTGTATAGGTAGTGTATATGTGGTGTGTAGTGTATATGTAGTGTGCAGTGTATAGGTAGTGTATATGTGGTGTGTAGTGTATATGTGGTGTGTAGTGTATATGTGGTGTGCAGTGTATAGGTAGTGTATATGTGGTGTGCAGTGTATAGGTAGTGTATATGTGGTGTGTAGTGTATATGTAGTGTGTAGTGTATAGGTAGTGTATATGTGGTGTGTAGTGTATATGTAGTGCGCAGTGTATAGGTAATGTATATGTGGTGTGCAGTGTATAGGTAGTGTATATGTGGTGTGCAGTGTATAGGTAGTGTATATGTAGTGTATAGGTAGTGTATATGTGGTGTGCAGTGTATAGGTAGTGTATATGTGGTGTGCAGTGTATAGGTAGTGTATATGTGGTGTGTAGTGTATATGTGGTGTGTAGTGTATATGTGGTGTGTAGTGTATATGTGGTGTGCAGTGTATAGGTAGTGTATATGTGGTGTGCAGTGTATAGGTAGTGTATATGTGGTGTGCAGTGTATAGGTAGTGTATATGTGGTGTGTAGTGTATATGTGGTGTGTAGTGTATATGTGGTGTGTAGTGTATATGTGGTGTGTAGTGTATATGTGGTGTGCAGTGTATAGGTAGTGTATATGTGGTGTGCAGTGTATAGGTAGTGTATATGTGGTGTGTAGTGTATAGGTAGTGTATACGTGGTGTGCAGTGTATAGGTAGTGTATATGTGGTGTGTAGTGTATATGTGGTGTGTAGTGTATATGTGGTGTGTAGTGTATATGTGGTGTGCAGTGTATAGGTAGTGTATATGTGGTGTGCAGTGTATAGGTAGTGTATATGTGGTGTGTAGTGTATATGTGGTGTGTAGTGTATATGTGGTGTGCAGTGTATAGGTAGTGTATATGTGGTGTGTAGTGTATATGTGGTGTGCAGTGTATATGTGGTGTGTAGTGTATATGTGGTGTGCAGTGTATAGGTAGTGTATATGTGGTGTGCAGTGTATAGGTAGTGTATATGTGGTGTGTAGTGTATATGTGGTGTGCAGTGTATAGGTAGTGTATATGTGGTGTGCAGTGTATAGGTAGTGTATATGTGGTGTGCAGTGTATAGGTAGTGTATATGTGGTGTGTAGTGTATATGTGGTGTGTAGTGTATATGTGGTGTGTAGTGTATATGTGGTGTGTAGTGTATATGTGGTGTGTAGTGTATATGTGGTGTGCAGTGTATAGGTAGTGTATATGTGGTGTGCAGTGTATAGGTAGTGTATATGTGGTGTGTAGTGTATATGTGGTGTGTAGTGTATATGTGGTGTGCAGTGTATAGGTAGTGTATATGTGGTGTGTAGTGTATATGTGGTGTGCAGTGTATATGTGGTGTGTAGTGTATATGTGGTGTGCAGTGTATAGGTAGTGTATATGTGGTGTGCAGTGTATAGGTAGTGTATATGTGGTGTGTAGTGTATATGTGGTGTGCAGTGTATAGGTAGTGTATATGTGGTGTGCAGTGTATAGGTAGTGTATATGTGGTGTGCAGTGTATAGGTAGTGTATATGTGGTGTGTAGTGTATATGTGGTGTGTAGTGTATATGTGGTGTGTAGTGTATATGTGGTGTGTAGTGTATATGTGGTGTGTAGTGTATATGTGGTGTGCAGTGTATAGGTAGTGTATATGTGGTGTGCAGTGTATAGGTAGTGTATATGTGGTGTGCAGTGTATAGGTAGTGTATATGTGGTGTGCAGTGTATAGGTAGTGTATATGTGGTGTGTAGTGTATAGGTAGTGTATATGTGGTGTGCAGTGTATAGGTAGTGTATATGTGGTGTGTAGTGTATATGTGGTGTGCAGTGTATAGGTAGTGTATATGTGGTGTGCAGTGTATAGGTAGTGTATATGTGGTGTGCAGTGTATAGGTAGTGTATATGTGGTGTGCAGTGTATAGGTAGTGTATATGTAGTGTGCAGTGTATAGGTAGTGTATATGTGGTGTGTAGTGTATATGTAGTGCGCAGTGTATAGGTAGTGTATATGTGGTGTGCAGTGTATAGGTAGTGTATATGTGGTGTGTAGTGTATATTTGGTGTGTAGTGTATAGGTAGTGTATATGTGGTGTGTAGTGTATATGTAGTGTGTAGTGTATAGGTAGTGTATATGTGGTGTGTAGTGTATATGTAGTGTGTAGTGTATAGGTAGTGTATATGTGGTGTGCAGTGTATAGGTAGTGTATATGTGGTGTGTAGTGTATATGTAGTGTGTAGTGTATATGTAGTGTATATGTGGTGTGTAGTGTATATGTAGTGCGCAGTGTATAGGTAATGTATATGTGGTGTGCAGTGTATAGGTAGTGTATATGTGGTGTGCAGTGTATAGGTAGTGTATATGTGGTGTGCAGTGTATAGGTAGTGTATATGTGGTGTGTAGTGTATATGTGGTGTGTAGTGTATATGTGGTGTGTAGTGTATATGTGGTGTGTAGTGTATATGTGGTGTGCAGTGTATAGGTAGTGTATATGTAGTGTATAGGTAGTGTATATGTGGTGTGCAGTGTATAGGTAGTGTATGTGGTGTGCAGTGTATAGGTAGTGTATATGTGGTGCGCAGTGTATAGGTAGTGTATATGTGGTGTGCAGTGTATAGTTAGTGTATATGTGTTGTGTAGTGTATAGGTAGTGTATATGTGGTGTGTAGTGTATAGTTAGTGTATAGGTAGTGTATATGTGGTGTGCAGTGTATAGGTAGTGTATATGTGGTGTGTAGTGTATATGTGGTGTGCAGTGTATATGTGGTGTGTAGTGTATAGGTAGTGTATATGTGGTGTGCAGTGTATAGGTAGTGTATATGTGGTGTGCAGTGTATTGGTAGTGTATATGTGGTGTGCAGTGTATAGGTAGTGTATATGTGGTGTGTAGTGTATAGTTAGTGTATATGTGGTGTGCAGTGTATAGGTAGTGTATATGTGGTGTGCAGTGTATAGGTAGTGTATATGTGGTGTGTAGTGTATAGTTAGTGTATATGTGGTGTGCAGTGTATAGGTAGTGTATATGTGGTGTGCAGTGTATATGTGGTGTGTAGTGTATATGTGGTGTGTAGTGTATATGTGGTGTGCAGTGTATAGGTAGTGTATATGTGGTGTGCAGTGTATAGGTAGTGTATATGTGGTGTGCAGTGTATAGATAGTGTATATGTGGTGCGCAGTGTATAGGTAGTGTATATGTGGTGTGCAGTGTATAGGTAGTGTACATGTGGTGTGCAGTGTATAGGTAGTGTATATGTGGTGTGCAGTGTATAGGTAGTGTATATGTGGTGTGCAGTGTATAGGTAGTGTATATGTGGTGTGCAGTGTATAGGTAGTGTATATGTGGTGTGTAGTGTATATGTGGTGTGTAGTGTGTATGTGGTGTGTAGTGTATAGGTAGTGTATATGTGGTGCGCAGTGTATAGGTAGTGTATATGTGGTGTGCAGTGTATAGGTAGTGTATATGTGGTGTGCAGTGTATAGGTAGTGTATATGTAGTGTGCAGTGTATAGGTAGTGTATATGTGGTGTGCAGTGTATAGGTAGTGTATATGTGGTGTGCAGTGTATATGTGGTGTGCAGTGTATAGGTAGTGTATATGTGGTGTGTAGTGTATATGTGGTGTGCAGTGTATATGTGGTGTGTAGTGTATATGTGGTGTGCAGTGTATAGGTAGTGTATATGTGGTGTGCAGTGTATAGGTAGTGTATATGTGGTGTGTAGTGTATATGTGGTGTGTAGTGTATATGTGGTGTGCAGTGTATAGGTAGTGTATATGTGGTGTGCAGTGTATAGGTAGTGTATATGTGGTGTGCAGTGTATAGGTAGTGTACATGTGGTGTGCAGTGTATAGGTAGTGTATATGTGGTGTGCAGTGTATAGGTAGTGTATATGTGGTGTGTAGTGTATATGTGGTGTGCAGTGTATAGGTAGTGTATATGTGGTGTGTAGTGTATATGTGGTGTGTAGTGTATATGTGGTGTGTAGTGTATATGTGGTGCGCAGTGTATAGGTAGTGTATATGTGGTGTGCAGTGTATAGGTAATGTATATGTGGTGTGTAGTGTATAGGTAGTGTATATGTGGTGTGCAGTGTATAGGTAGTGTATATGTGGTGTGTAGTGTATAGGTAGTGTATATGTGGTGTGTAGTGTATATGTGGTGTGTAGTGTATATGTGGTGTGCAGTGTATAGGTAGTGTATATGTGGTGTGTAGTGTATATGTAGTGTGCAGTGTATAGGTAGTGTATATGTGGTGCGCAGTGTATAGGTAGTGTATATGTGGTGCGCAGTGTATAGGTAGTGTATATGTGGTGTGCAGTGTATAGGTAGTGTATATGTGGTGTGCAGTGTATAGGTAGTGTATATGTGGTGTGTAGTGTATATGTGGTGTGTAGTGTGTATGTGGTGTGTAGTGTATAGGTAGTGTATATGTGGTGTGCAGTGTATAGGTAGTGTATATGTGGTGTGTAGTGTATATGTGGTGTGTAGTGTATATGTGGTGTGCAGTGTATAGGTAGTGTATATGTGGTGTGTAGTGTATATGTGGTGTGCAGTGTATATGTGGTGTGTAGTGTATATGTGGTGTGCAGTGTATAGGTAGTGTATATGTGGTGTGCAGTGTATAGGTAGTGTATATGTGGTGTGTAGTGTATATGTGGTGTGTAGTGTATATGTGGTGCGCAGTGTATAGGTAGTGTATATGTGGTGTGCAGTGTATAGGTAGTGTATATGTGGTGTGTAGTGTATATGTGGTGTGCAGTGTATAGGTAGTGTATATGTGGTGCGCAGTGTATAGGTAGTGTATATGTGGTGTGCAGTGTATAGGTAGTGTATATGTGGTGTGTAGTGTATATGTGGTGTGCAGTGTATAGGTAGTGTATATGTGGTGCGCAGTGTATAGGTAGTGTATATGTGGTGTGCAGTGTATAGGTAGTGTATATGTGGTGTGTGGTGTATATGTGGTGTGTGGTGTATATGTGGTGTGTAGTGTATATGTGCTGGCAGTGTATATGTGGTGTGCAGTGTATAGGTAGTGTATATGTGGTGTGCAGTGTATAGGTAGTGTATATGTGGTGTGCAGTGTATAGGTAGTGTATATGTGGTGTGTAGTGTATATGTGGTGTGCAGTGTATAGGTAGTGTATATGTGGTGTGTAGTGTATATGTGGTGTGTAGTGTATATGTGGTGTGCAGTGTATAGGTAGTGTATATGTAGTGTGCAGTGTATAGGTAGTGTATATGTGGTGTGTAGTGTATATGTGGTGTGCAGTGTATAGGTAGTGTATATGTAGTGTGCAGTGTATAGGTAGTGTATATGTGGTGTGTAGTGTATATGTGGTGTGCAGTGTATAGGTAGTGTATATGTGGTGTGCAGTGTATAGGTAGTGTATATGTGGTGTGCAGTGTATAGGTAGTGTATATGTGGTGTGTAGTGTATATGTGGTGTGCAGTGTATAGGTAGTGTATATGTGGTGTGTAGTGTATATGTGGTGTGTAGTGTATATGTGGTGTGCAGTGTATAGGTAGTGTATATGTGGTGTGCAGTGTATAGGTAGTGTATATGTGGTGTGCAGTGTATAGGTAGTGTATATGTGGTGTGTAGTGTATATGTGGTGTGTAGTGTATATGTGGTGTGCAGTGTATAGGTAGTGTATATGTGGTGTGTAGTGTATATGTGGTGTGTAGTGTATATGTGGTGTGCAGTGTATAGGTAGTGTATATGTAGTGTGCAGTGTATAGGTAGTGTATATGTGGTGTGTAGTGTATATGTGGTGTGCAGTGTATAGGTAGTGTATATGTGGTGTGAGTGTATGTGTGTGCAGTGTATAGGTAGTGTATATGTGGTGTGCAGTGTATAGGTAGTGTATATGTGGTGTGTAGTGTATATGTGGTGTGCAGTGTATAGGTAGTGTATATGTGGTGTGCAGTGTATAGGTAGTGTATATGTGGTGTGCAGTGTATAGGTAGTGTATATGTGGTGTGTAGTGTATATGTGGTGTGCAGTGTATAGGTAGTGTATATGTGGTGTGCAGTGTATAGGTAGTGTATATGTGGTGTGCAGTGTATAGGTAGTGTATATGTGGTGTGCAGTGTATAGGTAGTGTATATGTGGTGTGCAGTGTATAGGTAGTGTATATGTGGTGTGCAGTGTATAGGTAGTGTATATGTGGTGTGTAGTGTATATGTGGTGTGCAGTGTATAGGTAGTGTATATGTGGTGTGCAGTGTATAGGTAGTGTATATGTGGTGTGCAGTGTATAGGTAGTGTATATGTGGTGTGTAGTGTATATGTGGTGTGCAGTGTATAGGTAGTGTATATGTGGTGTGCAGTGTATAGGTAGTGTATATGTGGTGTGCAGTGTATAGGTAGTGTATATGTGGTGTGCAGTGTATAGGTAGTGTATATGTGGTGTGCAGTGTATAGGTAGTGTATATGTAGTGTGCAGTGTATAGGTAGTGTATATGTGGTGTGCAGTGTATAGGTAGTGTATATGTGGTGTGCAGTGTATAGGTAGTGTATATGTGGTGTGTAGTGTATATGTGGTGTGCAGTGTATAGGTAGTGTATATGTGGTGTGCAGTGTATAGGTAGTGTATATGTGGTGTGCAGTGTATAGGTAGTGTATATGTGGTGTGTAGTGTATATGTGGTGTGTAGTGTATATGTGGTGTGTAGTGTATATGTGGTGTGTAGTGTATATGTGGTGTGCAGTGTATAGGTAGTGTATATGTGGTGCGCAGTGTATAGGTAGTGTATATGTGGTGTGCAGTGTATAGGTAGTGTATATGTGGTGTGCAGTGTATAGGTAGTGTATATGTGGTGTGCAGTGTATAGGTAGTGTATATGTGGTGTGTAGTGTATATGTGGTGTGCAGTGTATAGGTAGTGTATATGTGGTGTGTAGTGTATATGTGGTGTGTAGTGTATATGTGGTGTGCAGTGTATAGGTAGTGTATATAGGTAGTGTATATGTGGTGTGCAGTGTATAGGTGGTGTATATGTGGTGTGTAGTGTATATGTGGTGTGCAGTGTATAGGTAGTGTATATGTGGTGCGCAGTGTATAGGTAGTGTATATGTGGTGTGCAGTGTATAGGTAGTGTATATGTGGTGTGCAGTGTATAGGTAGTGTATATGTGGTGTGCAGTGTATAGGTAGGTGTATATGTGGTGTGCAGTGTATAGGTGGTGTGCAGTGTATAGGTAGTGTATATGTGGTGTGCAGTGTATAGGTAGTGTATATGTGGTGTGCAGTGTATAGGTAGTGTATATGTGGTGTGTAGTGTATATGTGGTGTGTAGTGTATATGTGGTGTGCAGTGTATAGGTAGTGTATATGTGGTGTGCAGTGTATAGGTAGTGTATATGTGGTGTGCAGTGTATAGGTAGTGTATATGTGGTGTGCAGTGTATAGGTAGTGTATATGTGGTGTGCAGTGTATAGGTAGTGTATATGTGGGTGTGCAGTGTATAGGTAGTGTATATGTGGTGTGTAGTGTATATGTGGTGTGTAGTGTATATGTGGTGTGCAGTGTATAGGTAGTGTATATGTGGTGTGCAGTGTATAGGTAGTGTATATGTGGTGTGCAGTGTATAGGTAGTGTATATGTGGTGTGCAGTGTATAGGTAGTGTATATGTGGTGTGCAGTGTATAGGTAGTGTATATGTGGTGTGTAGTGTATATGTGGTGTGTAGTGTATATGTGGTGTGTAGTGTATATGTGGTGTGTAGTGTATATGTGGTGTGCAGTGTATAGGTAGTGTATATGTGGTGTGCAGTGTATAGGTAGTGTATATGTGGTGTGTAGTGTATATGTGGTGTGCAGTGTATAGGTAGTGTATATGTGGTGTGTAGTGTATATGTGGTGTGTAGTGTATATGTGGTGTGCAGTGTATAGGTAGTGTATATGTGGTGTGCAGTGTATAGGTAGTGTATATGTGGTGTGCAGTGTATAGGTAGTGTATAGGTAGTGTATATGTGGTGTGCAGTGTATATGTGGTGTGCAGTGTATAGGTAGTGTATATGTGGTGTGCAGTGTATAGGTGGTGTGCAGTGTATAGGTAGTGTATATGTGGTGTGCAGTGTATAGGTAGTGTATATGTGGTGTGCAGTGTATAGGTAGTGTATATGTGGTGTGTAGTGTATATGTGGTGTGTAGTGTATATGTGGTGTGCAGTGTATAGGTAGTGTATATGTGGTGTGCAGTGTATAGGTAGTGTATATGTGGTGTGTAGTGTATATGTGGTGTGCAGTGTATAGGTAGTGTATATGTGGTGTGCAGTGTATAGGTAGTGTATATGTGGTGTGCAGTGTATAGGTAGTGTATATGTGGTGTGCAGTGTATAGGTAGTGTATATGTGGTGTGCAGTGTATAGGTAGTGTATATGTGGTGTGTAGTGTATATGTGGTGGCAGTGTATATGTGGTGCGCAGTGTATAGGTAGTGTATATGTGGTGTGCAGTGTATAGGTAGTGTATATGTGGTGTGCAGTGTATAGGTAGTGTATATGTGGTGTGCAGTGTATAGGTAGTGTATATGTAGGTGTGTAGTGTATATGTGGTGTGCAGTGTATAGGTAGTGTATATGTGGTGTGTAGTGTATATGTGGTGTGTAGTGTATATGTGGTGTGCAGTGTATAGGTAGTGTATATGTGGTGTGCAGTGTATAGGTAGTGTATATGTGGTGGTGTAGTGTATATGTGGTGTGCAGTGTATAGGTAGTGTATATGTGGTGTGCAGTGTATATGTAGTGTGCAGTGTATAGGTAGTGTATATGTAGTGTGCAGTGTATAGGTAGTGTATATGTGGTGTGTAGTGTATATGTGGTGTGCAGTGTATAGGTAGTGTATATGTGGTGTGCAGTGTATAGGTAGTGTATATGTGGTGTGCAGTGTATAGGTAGTGTATATGTGGTGTGTAGTGTATATGTGGTGTGCAGTGTATAGGTAGTGTATATGTGGTGTGCAGTGTATAGGTAGTGTATATGTGGTGCGCAGTGTATAGGTAGTGTATATGTGGTGTGCAGTGTATAGGTAGTGTATATGTGGTGTGCAGTGTATAGGTAGTGTATATGTAGTGTGCAGTGTATAGGTAGTGTATATGTGGTGTGCAGTGTATAGGTAGTGTATATGTAGGTGTGCAGTGTATAGGTAGTGTATATGTGGTGTGTAGTGTATATGTGGTGTGCAGTGTATAGGTAGTGTATATGTGGTGTGCAGTGTATAGGTAGTGTATATGTGGTGTGCAGTGTATAGGGTAGTGTATATGTGGTGTGCAGTGTATAGGTAGTGTATATGTGGTGTGCAGTGTATAGGTAGTGTATATGTGGTGTGTAGTGTATATGTGGTGTGCAGTGTATATGTGGTGTGTAGTGTATATGTGGTGTGTAGTGTATATGTGGTGTGTAGTGTATATGTGGTGTGCAGTGTATAGGTAGTGTATATGTGGTGTGCAGTGTATAGGTAGTGTATATGTGGTGTGCAGTGTATAGGTAGTGTATATGTGGTGTGTAGTGTATATGTGGTGTGTAGTGTATATGTGGTGTGTAGTGTATATGTGGTGTGTAGTGTATATGTGGTGTGTAGTGTATATGTGGTGTGTAGTGTATATGTGGTGTGCAGTGTATAGGTAGTGTATATGTGGTGTGCAGTGTATAGGTAGTGTATATGTGGTGTGTAGTGTATAGGTAGTGTATACGTGGTGTGCAGTGTATAGGTAGTGTATATGTGGTGTGTAGTGTATATGTGGTGTGTAGTGTATATGTGGTGTGCAGTGTATAGGTAGTGTATATGTGGTGTGCAGTGTATAGGTAGTGTATATGTGGTGTGCAGTGTATAGGTAGTGTATATGTGGTGTGCAGTGTATAGGTAGTGTATATGTGGTGTGCAGTGTATAGGTAGTGTATATGTGGTGTGCAGTGTATAGGTAG
The DNA here is from genome assembly GCF_031893055.1 of Leptodactylus fuscus. NCBI lineage: Eukaryota > Metazoa > Chordata > Amphibia > Anura > Leptodactylidae > Leptodactylus > Leptodactylus fuscus. Next base: position 32,339 of record NW_027439900.1, read on the forward strand.
TGTATATGTGGTGTGCAGTGTATATGTGGTGTGCAGTGTATAGGTAGTGTATATGTGGTGTGCAGTGTATAGGTAGTGTATATGTGGTGTGCAGTGTATAGGTAGTGTATATGTGGTGTGCAGTGTATAGGTGGTGTATATGTGGTGTGCAGTGTATAGGTGGTGTATATGTGGTGTGCAGTGTATAGGTGGTGTGCAGTGTATAGGTAGTGTATATGTGGTGTGCAGTGTATAGGTAGTGTATATGTGGTGTGTAGTGTATATGTGGTGTGTAGTGTATATGTGGTGTGCAGTGTATAGGTAGTGTATATGTGGTGTGCAGTGTATAGGTAGTGTATATGTGGTGTGTAGTGTATATGTGGTGTGCAGTGTATAGGTAGTGTATATGTGGTGTGCAGTGTATAGGTAGTGTATATGTGGTGTGCAGTGTATAGGTAGTGTATATGTGGTGTGCAGTGTATAGGTAGTGTATATGTGGTGTGCAGTGTATAGGTAGTGTATATGTGGTGTGTAGTGTATATGTGGTGTGTAGTGTATATGTGGTGTGCAGTGTATAGGTAGTGTATATGTGGTGCTGCAGTGTATAGGTAGTGTATATGTGGTGTGCAGTGTATAGGTAGTGTATATGTGGTGTGCAGTGTATAGGTAGTGTATATGTGGTGTGTAGTAGTGTATATGTGGTGTGCAGTGTATAGGTAGTGTATATGTGGTGTGTAGTGTATATGTGGTGTGTAGTGTATATGTGGTGTGCAGTGTATAGGTAGTGTATATGTAGGTGTGCAGTGTATAGGTAGTGTATATGTGGTGTGTAGTGTATATGTGGTGTGCAGTGTATAGGTAGTGTATATGTGGTGTGCAGTGTATAGGTAGTGTATATGTAGTGTGCAGTGTATAGGTAGTGTATATGTGGTGTGTAGTGTATATGTGGTGTGCAGTGTATAGGTAGTGTATATGTGGTGTGCAGTGTATAGGTAGTGTATATGTGGTGTGCAGTGTATAGGTAGTGTATATGTGGTGTGTAGTGTATATGTGGTGTGCAGTGTATAGGTAGTGTATATGTGGTGTGCAGTGTATAGGTAGTGTATATGTGGTGTGTAGTGTATATGTGGTGTGCAGTGTATAGGTAGTGTATATGTGGTGTGTAGTGTATATGTGGTGTGCAGTGTATAGGTAGTGTATATGTGGTGTGTAGTGTATATGTGGTGTGCAGTGTATAGGTAGTGTATATGTGGTGTGCTAGTGTATAGGTAGTGTATATGTGGTGTGCAGTGTATAGGTAGTGTATATGTGGTGTGTAGTGTATATGTGGTGTATATGTAGTGTGCAGTGTATAGGTAGTGTATATGTGGTGCGCAGTGTATAGGTAGTGTATATGTGGTGCTGCAGTGTATAGGTAGTGTATATGTGGTGTGCAGTGTATAGGTAGTGTATATGTGGTGTGTAGTGTATATGTGGTGTGTAGTGTATATGTGGTGTGCAGTGTATAGGTAGTGTATATGTGGTGTGCAGTGTATAGGTAGTGTATATGTGGTGTGTAGTGTATATGTGGTGTGCAGTGTATAGGTAGTGTATATGTGGTGTGCAGTGTATAGGTAGTGTATATGTGGTGTGCAGTGTATAGGTAGTGTATATGTGGTGTGCAGTGTATAGGTAGTGTATATGTGGTGTGTAGTGTATATGTGGTGTGTAGTGTATATGTGGTGTGCAGTGTATAGGTAGTGTATATGTGGTGTGCAGTGTATAGGTAGTGTATATGTGGTGTGTAGTGTATAGGTAGTGTATACGTGGTGTGCAGTGTATAGGTAGTGTATATGTGGTGTGTAGTGTATATGTGGTGTGCAGTGTATAGGTAGTGTATATGTGGTGTGCAGTGTATAGGTAGTGTATATGTGGTGTGCAGTGTATAGGTAGTGTATATGTGGTGTGCAGTGTATAGGTAGTGTATATGTGGTGTGCAGTGTATAGGTAGTGTATATGTGGTGTGTAGTGTATATGTGGTGTGTAGTGTATATGTGGTGTGCAGTGTATAGGTAGTGTATATGTGGTGTGCAGTGTATAGGTAGTGTATATGTGGTGTGCAGTGTATAGGTAGTGTATATGTGGTGTGTAGTGTATATGTGGTGTGTAGTGTATATGTGGTGTGCAGTGTATAGGTAGTGTATATGTGGTGTGCAGTGTATAGGTAGTGTATATGTGGTGTGCAGTGTATAGGTAGTGTATATGTGGTGTGTAGTGTATATGTGTGTGTAGGTATATGTGGTGTGCAGTGTATAGGTAGTGTATATGTGGTGTGCAGTGTATAGGTAGTGTATATGTGGTGTGCAGTGTATAGGTAGTGTATATGTGGTGTGTAGTGTATATGTGGTGTGTAGTGTATATGTAGGTGTGCAGTGTATAGGTAGTGTATATGTGGTGTGTAGTGTATAGGTAGTGTATATGTGGTGTGCAGTGTATAGGTAGTGTATATGTGGTGTGCAGTGTATAGGTAGTGTATATGTGGTGTGTAGTGTATATGTGGTGTGCAGTGTATAGGTAGTGTATATGTGGTGTGCAGTGTATAGGTAGTGTATATGTGGTGTGTAGTGTATGCGTGGTGTGTAGTGTATATGTGGTGTGCAGTGTATAGATAGTGTATATGTGGTGTGCAGTGTATAGGTGGTGTGCAGTGTATAGGTAGTGTATATGTGGTGTGCAGTGTATAGGTAGTGTATATGTGGTGTGCAGTGTATAGGTAGTGTATATGTGGTGCGCAGTGTATAGGTAGTGTATATGTGGTGTGTAGTGTATATGTAGTGTGCAGTGTATAGATAGTGTATATGTAGTGTGCAGTGTATAGGTGGTGTGCAGTGTATAAGGTGGTGTGCAGTGTATAGGTAGTGTATATGTGGTGCGCAGTGTATAGGTAGTGTATATGTGGTGTGCAGTGTATAGGTAGTGTATATGTGGTGTGTAGTGTATATGTGGTGTGTAGTGTATAGTGGTGTGTAGTGTATATGTGGTGTGCAGTGTATAGGTAGTGTATATGTGGTGCTGTAGGTGTATATGTGGTGTGCAGTGTATAGGTAGTGTATATGTGGTGTGTAGTGTATATGTGGTGTGTAGTGTATATGTGGTGTGTAGTGTATATGTGGTGTGTAGTGTATATGTGGTGCTGCAGTGTATAGGTAGTGTATATGTGGTGTGCAGTGTATAGGTAGTGTATATGTGGTGTGCAGTGTATAGGTAGTGTATATGGGGTGTGCAGTGTATAGGTAGTGTATATGGGGTGTGTAGTGTATAGTTAGTGTATATGTGGTGTGTAGTGTATAGGTAGTGTATATGTGGTGTGTAGTGTATAGTTAGTGTATAGGTAGTGTATATGTGGTGTGCAGTGTATAGGTAAGTGTATATGTGGTGTGCAGTGTATAGGTAGTGTATATGTGGTGTGTAGTGTATATGTGGTGTGCAGTGTATAGGTAGTGTATATGTGGTGTGTAGTGTATATGTGGTGTGTAGTGTATAGTTAGTGTATAGGTAGTGTATATGTGGTGTGCAGTGTATAGGTAGTGTATATGTGGTGTGCAGTGTATAGGTAGTGTATATGTGGTGCGCAGTGTATAGGTAGTGTATTTGTGGTGCGCAGTGTATAGGTAGTGTATATGTGGTGTGCAGTGTATAGGTAGTGTATATGTGGTGCGCAGTGTATAGGTAGTGTATATGTGGTGCGCAGTGTATAGGTAGTGTATATGTGGTGCGCAGTGTATAGGTAGTGTATATGTGGTGTGCAGTGTATAGGTAGTGTATATGTGGTGTGCAGTGTATAGGTAGTGTATATGTGGTGTGCAGTGTATAGGTAGTGTATATGTGGTGTGCAGTGTATAGGTAGTGTATATGTGGTGTGCAGTGTATAGGTAGTGTATATGTGGTGTGCAGTGTATAGGTAGTGTATATGTGGTGTGCAGTGTATATGTGGTGTGCAGTGTATATTGTGGTGTGCAGTGTATAGGTAGTGTATATGTGGTGCGCAGTGTATAGGTAGTGTATATGTGGTGTGCAGTGTATAGGTAGTGTATATGTGGTGCGCAGTGTATAGGTAGTGTATATGTGGTGCGCAGTGTATAGGTAGTGTATATGTGGTGTGCAGTGTATAGGTAGTGTATATGTAGTGTGCAGTGTATAGGTAGTGTATATGTGGTGTGCAGTGTATAGGTAGTGTATATGTAGTGTGCAGTGTATAGGTAGTGTATATGTTGTGTGTAGTGTATATGTGGTGTGCAGTGTATAGGTAGTGTATATGTGGTGTGCAGTGTATAGGTAGTGTATATGTGGTGTGCAGTGTATAGGTAGTGTATATGTGGTGTGCAGTGTATAGGTAGTGTATATGTGGTGTGCAGTGTATATGTGGTGTGCAGTGTATAGGTAGTGTATATGTGGTGTGTAGTGTATATGTGGTGTGCAGTGTATAGATAGTGTATATGTGGTGTGCAGTGTATAGGTGGTGTGCAGTGTATAGGTAGTGTATATGTGGTGTGCAGTGTATAGGTAGTGTATATGTGGTGTGCAGTGTATAGGTAGTGTATATGTGGTGCGCAGTGTATAGGTAGTGTATATGTGGTGTGTAGTGTATATGTAGTGTGCAGTGTATAGATAGTGTATATGTAGTGTGCAGTGTATAGGTGGTGTGCAGTGTATAGGTAGTGTATATGTGGTGCGCAGTGTATAGGTAGTGTATATGTGGTGTGCAGTGTATAGGTAGTGTATATGTGGTGTGTAGTGTATATGTGGTGTGTAGTGTATATGTGGTGTGTAGTGTATATGTGGTGTGCAGTGTATAGGTAGTGTATATGTGGTGTGTAGTGTATATGTGGTGTGCAGTGTATAGGTAGTGTATATGTGGTGTGTAGTGTATATGTGGTGTGTAGTGTATATGTGGTGTGTAGTGTATATGTGGTGTGTAGTGTATATGTGGTGTGTAAGTGTATATGTGGTGCGCAGTGTATAGGTAGTGTATATGTGGTGTGCAGTGTATAGGTAGTGTATATGTGGTGTGCAGTGTATAGGTAGTGTATATGGGGTGTGCAGTGTATAGGTAGTGTATATGGGGTGTGTAGTGTATAGTTAGTGTATATGTGGTGTGTAGTGTATAGGTAGTGTATATGTGGTGTGTAGTGTATAGTTAGTGTATAGGTAGTGTATATGTGGTGTGCAGTGTATAGGTAATGTATATGTGGTGTGCAGTGTATAGGTAGTGTATATGTGGTGTGTAGTGTATATGTGGTGTGTAGTGTATAGTTAGTGTATAGGTAGTGTATATGTGGTGTGCAGTGTATAGGTAGTGTATATGTGGTGTGCAGTGTATAGGTAGTGTATATGTGGTGCGCAGTGTATAGGTAGTGTATTTGTGGTGCGCAGTGTATAGGTAGTGTATATGTGGTGTGCAGTGTATAGGTAGTGTATATGTGGTGTGCAGTGTATAGGTAGTGTATATGTGGTGTGCAGTGTATAGGTAGTGTATATGTGGTGTGCAGTGTATAGGTAGTGTATATGTGGTGTGCAGTGTATAGGTAGTGTATATGTGGTGTGCAGTGTATAGGTAGTGTATATGTGGTGTGCAGTGTATATGTGGTGTGCAGTGTATATGTGGTGTGCAGTGTATAGGTAGTGTATATGTGGTGCGCAGTGTATAGGTAGTGTATATGTGGTGTGCAGTGTATAGGTAGTGTATATGTGGTGCGCAGTGTATAGGTAGTGTATATGTGGTGCGCAGTGTATAGGTAGTGTATATGTGGTGTGCAGTGTATAGGTAGTGTATATGTAGTGTGCAGTGTATAGGTAGTGTATATGTGGTGTGCAGTGTATAGGTAGTGTATATGTAGTGTGCAGTGTATAGGTAGTGTATATGTTGTGTGTGTAGTGTATATGTGGTGTGCAGTGTATAGGTAGTGTATATGTGGTGTGCAGTGTATAGGTAGTGTATATGTGGTGTGCAGTGTATAGGTAGTGTATATGTGGTGTGCAGTGTATAGGTAGTGTATATGTGGTGTGCAGTGTATATGTGGTGTGCAGTGTATAGGTAGTGTATATGTGGTGTGCAGTGTATAGGTAGTGTATATGTGGTGTGCAGTGTATAGGTAGTGTATATGTGGTGTGCAGTGTATAGGTAGTGTATATGTGGTGTGCAGTGTATAGGTAGTGTATATGTGGTGTGCAGTGTATAGGTAGTGTATATGTGGTGTGCAGTGTATAGGTAGTGTATATGTGGTGTGCAGTGTATAGGTAGTGTATATGTGGTGTGCAGTGTATAGGTAGTGTATATGTGGTGTGCAGTGTATAGGTAGTGTATATGTGGTGTGCAGTGTATAGGTGGTGTATATGTGGTGTGCAGTGTATAGGTGGTGTATATGTGGTGTGCAGTGTATAGGTGGTGTATATGTGGTGTGCAGTGTATAGGTGGTGTATATGTGGTGTGCAGTGTATAGGTGGTGTGCAGTGTATAGGTAGTGTATATGTGGTGTGCAGTGTATAGGTAGTGTATATGTGGTGTGTAGTGTATATGTGGTGTGCAGTGTATAGGTAGTGTATATGTGGTGTGCAGTGTATAGGTAGTGTATATGTGGTGTGTAGTGTATATGTGGTGTGCAGTGTATAGGTAGTGTATATGTGGGGTATGTAGTGTTGCAGTGTCGGCACTGCACCTCTAATGAGGCAAGGTGAAGCGACCGCCTCGGGCAGCGCTTCGGAGGGGGGCAACAGCACAGGCGATTTTTTTTTTTTTTTTTTTTGTTGACTCCACCCACTCATAAATTTTTCATGAGCCTGCACACAGTATAACCACCTACAGTCACCCGTAAATTATATGTCCCCCCCCTCTATCTCTCCCCCAGTTTCATATACACCCTTCATCTGCCCCCAGATTCATGTCCCTCCATCCTGGACACTAACTCCTGACATTAACCACTAACCCCTAACCCCTGGCATTAATCCTTAACCCCTGGCATTAATCCCTAACCCCTGACACTAACCCCTAACCCCTGGCACTAATCCTTAACCCCTGGCACTAATCCTTAACCCCTGGCACTAATCCCTAACCCCTGACCCTAATCCCTAACCCCTGACCCTAACCCCTGACCCTAACCCCTGACACTAACCCCTAACCCCTGACCCTAACCCCTGGCACTAATCCCTTAACCCCTGACACTAATCCCTAACCCCTGGCACTAATCCTTAACCCCTGGCACTAACCCCTGACCCTAACCCCTGACCCTAACCCCTGACCCTAACCCCTGACCCTAACCCCCTGACCCTAACCCCTGACCCTAACCCCTGACCCTAACCCCTGACCCTAACCCCTGACCCTAACCCCTGACCCTAACCCCTGACCCTAACCCCTGACCCTAACCCCCTGACCCTAAACCCCTGACCCTAACCCCTGACCCTAACCCCTGACCCTAACCCCCTGACCCTAACCCCTGACACTAACCCCTAACCCCTGGCACTAATCCTTAACCCCTGACACTAATCCTTAACCCCTGACACTAATCCTTAACCCCTGGCACTAATCCCTAACCCCTGACCCTAA